>NC_142052.1:31955139-32205139 GCF_982192425.1 Myodes glareolus | reverse complement strand
AGGTTCGTGGGAAGTTAGCAAGACAGCTTTCATGTTTCTGTGCTCTCTGTAGATGCTTAGCCCGACCATGTTGTTTTATCATCTTGGAAAGCTGTCGTATTGAGTTGCACTTATTCTAGCTATATCAGTACGGTACAGTGTGCCTTCTGAGAGCTCACAAGACACTGATACTTTGAAAGGCTCTTTACACATCAGTCCCATTTTAGTATCCCTTTAAAAAGCTTCACTGATGACTCCGAATGTTCAGCCACGAGAGTGGTATCAAAAACTTGCTTGAACTTATCTAAGAAGTCATAGTCGGCGCTGAATCTGAATTTGTTTGCCCAGAGCACCACAGTGCCTGGCTGGGAAAGGTACACCATGGTAGCCAGAAGCTTGTCGAGAAAGTAGTGGTGATAGACCACGTCAGAGGCCAGGATGTAATCGTAGTAAAAGTTTGACTTAGGGAATTTCTTGTCCAGGTCTTCCCCCCATACCAGCTCCTTCACTTCAGGTAGATGAGCTGTGCATTCCAGTGTGTTTTTTAAAAGATTGTATTGAAGATTTCCTAGGACATCAGGCAGATCTGTTGCTGTGACTTGAGCTCCTAGAAGAAAGAGAGATGGTACTGCAACCACAATTTCCTTTACTAGAAGACAGACAATGACCATCTGCATCTCCAAACCATGCCTTTGTTGGTATAGGCTGGGCAAGCTGATCTTATTTAAGCTGGACACTTTTCTCCTGTATTCCTGGCCTGTGCTCTCTGTGCACCACATTTGATGTCAGTAGCACCCCAATTTGAAACTCCACCCCTACTCATGAATGTCAAAGGGATTTGGTTTCATACCTTTGGACTCTCAACTTCCTTGCCTGAAAACTAAGTGAATTGCAGTGGCTGACTAGCTTCTCCAAGACTGTTATCTCCGAATAACTAATGGTGCCTGGCATGTGACATTTGGGAATGATTCAGTGAAATTGAAGCCAAGTCATACTGTCAACAGTAAGAAATCAGTATTGTCACAGAAGAGATTTTTTGAAATGAGAACAAGAAGAAACACACCTAAAAGACAGGACACGATGGAAACAAGTCCTGGTCCAGCACCGATTTCAAGCACTTTAGCATCTTGGAGATTTAATTCTTCAGTATGGTCTTCCAGGTACTGGCACAGAGCTGTAGCCTAAAAGACATTAACAACAATTTCCATTTGGGAATGGGATCATTAGAAGCCAGGAGCAGGCCACTGTACACTCGTAGTTGAACATTAGATGTAACTCTAAATATTTTCAGCTTAGTGTTCGCTGAGAACCAAAATAGCCAGATACTGAGGCTCAGATCTGTAAGCACAGCACTGAGAAACTTGAGCCAGCTCAAGCTAACTATGATTTTGTCTCTTTCCTACATCCAAAAAGGAAGAGAAACTTAATGTATGGATATTATAGTTCTAGCTAAGGAACTGGAGAAATAGATTAGTCTTGTTGTCTGTGTCAGACCTGACTGACCTTAAAGGAGAAAGAAGGAAAAGGAAGAGAAAGATTAGTTCCACTCTTAAAATAAATGGGAAACGTGTACTGAAAAATAGCAATTCCTGCCAGCTTTGTCATGTTGGATCTCTAAGTGCTTCAGGTAAGTTAAATAAATTTGAGCACCTTTCCCCCAGTTCTTTCATCAAAATTCAGATTAATTAGGACTGTTGCATTAATTGGGCAGCTGGCCAATTTGGAGTCCTCCCCCTCCTCTCCCTCTTCCCTTCTTCCTCTTAGCTCATAAACATGGTCAGAATAGTACTTCTTCATGTATTCAGAGTAGTTGGTTAAAGACGCAGATCCGTAGCTTCTATAGGTCTGGGTCTGCATGTCTAGGTGAGTCCTGATGATGCCAGTCTGGACTACAAGGAGAGGAAATTAGTTTCTGTAAATGAAATCAAATGTCCTTTTCGTTGTTCATTTATTCTTTGTCTCTACTTCCCCCAATTTTTCTATAGTGAGATATCTCATTGATTCACCAAAGAAGTGTTATTTATGTTAGTTGGGCATGGTGGCACACAGCTTTGTTCCCAGCACTTAGGAGGCAGAGGCAAGAGAATCCCTGTGAATTTAAGGCCAGCCTGGCCTATATAGTGAGCCCCAGGACCTTCTCTCTCTCTGTCTCACTCTCTCTCTCTCTCCTTCCCTCCCTCCCTCCCTCCCCCTCCAACCCCGTTTGTGAATGGAATGCCAGCTAGCAATGCCCTGGGAAAGAAGTATGTGCAAAAGAGTAACAAACCGATGCATGCACAGGCCAGGATTGTGGTGTGGACGTGGAGCATGGAGATGCAAAGCAGCTGAGCTCAATAGTTTGCACTCTACTTTCTATCTGGGCTAGGCAGGAGATTATTGGCTAGGGAATTCCTGAACACCCGCTTTCATCATTGCAGTTCATAAGGTGGACAGCACAGTAACCCTATTCACCCCATTGCATGCTGTGCTCCTGTTGAACAGATACTTGCAAGGATACTAGCAGTTATCTATGCTTCCAAGGCACACTGGTAAACCAGTTACAAAATACTGTGTTTTACGTGGCATATGCGAGGCATACAAGTGGTACAGGGCACACTAGAGACCACTGGGAACTCAGTGCAGCCTTCCTCCTGTGGGGAGAGGTGTGCCAGCTGAAGAAAGATGCATGTGACCTGCCAGGTGAGAGTCAGATGCCAGAGAGCACCAAGGCGAGGAAGGGGGCTTTGGTTGGCAAGGAGAAGTTCTTGTGTGGGGACCTTCAGTATTGAGTATCACCTAGAGTGACCCAGAAGACATATTCTGTGTGATTTTTGTGAAGATGGCCAAGGCCAGTCTCCCTCTGAGGACACTCTGCTCTCCAATAAGTGTCCTTTTGACATTTCAAACCCCCAATTCTATCCCTCCAGGCAAACCCTGAAGTAACCTCTCTTCATGGACAGCTGCACCAGAAATCACACAGCAAGTGCCATTTTCCCACTTAGAGATCCCACGAGAGGCCAGTTTGGTGCACGACAGGCTGAGGCCTTTCTTTTCCCAATGTTTGCCATCACTTTAGTTACCTGCTTGCCTGATGTAATAGGAAAGGAAGCAGGGAAGTGTGGTGTTTTCAAATTTGGGTCAGGGAACAGACCTTTGCTGGAATGAAATCGTACCCATGTGTAAATGTGGCAAAAGAGCCCCCAGACCAGAAGACCTGACTCATCTCACTACCAATCTCCAGGACCACCTTCATGGAACCCTCTTCATGACTGCTCAGTGCTCCACAGAACCACCATCATGGCTTTCCAACTTAGAGCCCCTTACCATATCATATGTATTAGACAGTTCTTAGGAAATAATAGTCACAACCTTCCTCCTTCCCCGAGCCAGTCTTCAATCAAAATATGCATTTCAGTAAGATCTCAGTATGACTCCAAAGTCTGAAGGATTCTGCTGTGGAGCCGTTCTAACCTTCTGGACAGGCTTGCATTGGGAAGATTGGTAATACTAGACCCCAGAGCACCCCAGAGTTAAGGTTTATACAGCCTATGAACTTACTGAGCCCTTGTATTCTCAGCTGTGAGGTAGGAATAATGTATCAGTAACTAGAGCTAATAGGGGCCTAGGTGTGGTGCCTCATTAATCTGAAAAAGCATGTCAGCAACTCCTTGTTACCATTAGTTCACATTTGAAATAAGGAAACCAAAGAAAAATAGTCAAGTGACTGCCCGTGACCACTCAACCTGAAGATAATGCACTTCCGTCTGTTTCACTACTATCCTCACAAGCATGGGAAGTGAGAGGTAGGGAATTGGCTGCTGAGTGTTTCCTCTGAAGTCTCTGCAATTTACCTTGTGAAATAAGTCTGGGATTAATTAATGACTGAGAATGAAGGAACCCCAAAGATGCCTGTTGCCAATTCTAAACTATAAATCCTTAGCTTTTTCATGTAATAGTTGTATGAGTGTTACAGCCCATCTCCAATGTGGTTTACTTACGTCTCTTGAAATAGTTCGGTAAATATTGTTTAGGGATGGGGGTGTGTGTAGCTCAGTGATGGTACACAGGTCAGGATGAGAAGGAAGAGAAAGGATGGGCAGGGGGCAAGAGGAGGAAGATACAGGAAAGGGAGAGGAGGATTTTGTTTCAAAGCCAGTGCTGCTGGAAGAAATGTATGTCTGCAGAGTCCAAACACAACCCAAGCCCCTGGGGGACCAGGCTGTTAGTCATCGGTCAGAGAAGCACAGAGGAGAGAAGGCACAGGGCCAGTTGTCCTGGACAACACTGATGTATGAAACGTTTTATCTCCAGAAAGCCTGACCACAAGCAAGTAGCATCTCTCACCCCTGGCCACACCACTGTGCCATAGTTCTCAATGGATTCTTGGACGATGATCTTCTTGCCTGCAAACCGATAATGCTCCTGGGTGTAGCTGGCAAGGTCTGTAGGAACAAATTTCTGGAAACTACGAAGAGATGACTCTATCTTGTCAGACTCTGTGAAGCAAAAAAATCAGCTGGCTCAGTATGATAAAAACAGACGAAACTGTTTCTCTGGAGGGCCACTGTCAATAGCTGTTGACTGTGTATAGAACACAGAACTGAATTACATGGGGTGGTGGGGACAGGAATTCACGTGTGACACTAACAATATGGCAAAATGACAAAGGATGCCCCTTAGGAGGCATCTCCTAGGGAGATCTTTCATTAGGAGAAAACAGAAGAAAGACCTGTTCCACTGTCTTTTGCCACCCAAAGAAACCAGTGTTACCTGGTTATATGCAAAGTAGCCTGAGTGAGCTTTCCGATCTTGGAGGAGCTAGATAAAACACATCTGGCTATTTTTAGGTCTTGGGGTGAGGTAGTATTCCCACAAGTTGGCAGGAGCACGCCCTCTTAAATCCACAACTGCCCCTCAAAAGGCCCAGGGTATCCACAGTTGAATCGGTTCTCCAGGCCTAGGGAGGCTGTTAGCTGAATTCCAGATATTAAGTTACAACTGCTTTAAATACTCCTGTAGCCCCGAGGACCATGATAGCAGTTCTCAAATGGCATATAAAACGAGGAAGAGAGCACCTGACGGGCTGGTACCATGTGATCATAAATCTTCACAGGCTTTCCAGAGTTTAAGAAGAGCAGTGGGGCAAAAAGTCAGGAAGGAGGATGAGGATGCTGAGCTCATGACTTACCAGTCATTGCTGGCCAAGGACTAAAGCGGCACCAACAATAGAGGTTCTGCCTTGGAGTAGAAGGAACATGGGTGGCCCTTGTCTTTGTGTCCTGAGATAAGACTAGGTTTTGACAGAGGAGTAGAATCTGGGCTCTCGGAAGTCGATGGGGAAACAATGAACATTTGATGTCCATCAGAGCACCCACAAAAGGTGGAAGAGGAAGGAGGTGAGCCTACTCAGTGGAGGCGGGCCCTACAGCGACTTCAGGTGATAGTGATTGCTGCATAGAATTTTAAAAACAAACTAGGGCTCGTAGGTTATGTGTCTATATGCGGTTTCATTTTATTTTCTAGAAATTTGTTCTCTTTTATGATGGTACTAGTGTGGGATATATTAGGGACAGATCTGACCACAGTGAGGGTGACTGAGTCATTTATAAATTAACCCAGGGGAAGCCTCTGGTTCCTCTGATGACCTCATGGTTGTTAACAAGCAGATAGCTCTGATTTCCACCACTCTAAAGTGGTGACCCGAAGGCTGAATTTCAGCTGAGCTTTCAGGACTCTACTCATCGAGTGTCAGCAACACGGTCCTGGGGGCCTCCTTGCCACCATAGATTTGCAAGGGTAGCCCCACAGCTCTCACAGGGAACTGACAGATAAGCCCCACCCTTAGGAATGACTGGAAAGGTCCTGGATTCCTACCACGGGACTGTGAGCTGCTGCCGAACCTGGTTCAGACAAATAGGAGGCCAAGGAATACAATGGGGGATGTTTTACTCCCAGTCCGTACAGATTCACAGGACTTGACAAAGGACTCTATAAATACACCTGCTAGGGGGGTGTGTGTTCCTGCGACAGAGATGGAAGTAACACGGAAAGCACGGGTGACGTGGAAGATGGCTAAAGGTGAGATTTAAGTAGTTTTTACATTCCATTATTTCATGCATTTGTGTGTGCAGATATGTCTGTGTACCATGTGGGTACAGGGCATGGTACAGTATCTGCAGAGGCCATAGAAAGCATCAGATCTCCAGAACAGATGGTTATGAGCATATAAATAGTTCTATGTAAGACCACCTGAAAGTCTATAAAGAGAAAAATGTCTGTATTACACTTTAACTATCTGATCACTTTAAACATCAGATTTTTAGAGACCTTTATATTTTTTGAAAACAATATAGGAAAGATAACACCCTTTTAGCAGAGGTGAAACATTTTTGTTTTACTTTAAATGGTCGTTTTAAATGACTCGTGACATCCTTGGCTATGTCTATTATTTATTTGCTTCTGAATCTATGCCCAGATGTAATTCTAAACTTCCACATAGCTCTAAGGGGAAAATACCCTTGACAACGATCCACCATAGGAGAAATTTGCCAAAAACGCATCTGAGTTAAAAGCAAAAACAAATCTGAATTTTTATCTGCTGTGGCTTCAAACATACAATACTCTCAGACCTGTACAAATGATAAAACATTTTGGAAATGGTAAGTTAACAATGACAAATAGAAGGTTGCATAAAGATACTTCTCTGCTACTCCCTTTTGTAATTTAAAGAATCCTAGAGTTTAGAGGAAATGCAAATTCTTGTGGCCGGGAAATGCTGTAAAGGCTTACCTACTGAGGGTCCTGCAAAGCCATCCTCCTGTGGAGTCCCCAGACACAAGGGCTGTTGTCCTGTGCGGAGACACTGGTCCATAGCCAGAACCTTCAGAGAGGGAAAAGACGCTTCAAACTCGGCCTTGCAGGGTCCAAGAAGGCAGAGCTTATCGCCTTAGCATCTGCTGGGGGGAGAAGAGCCTCTGCTTTTCAGCTTGGCACCTCAGGGAGAAAAAGGTGGCCACCCACGTAGCTAGTGTTGTGGAGCGAGAGGAGGCACCTATGCTCACGGGGAAGAAATACAAACCAGAGCAGGCGCACCTGGGAGCAAATGCTGCTGCGTCTTGTCATGACACAGCGCTGTGCAGCTCACCGCTGCGTTCTGGAGTTTTAAATATTTCAAATAAGTTTGAAACAGAATTTCGTGATGAAAGCCGGCCCAACGTTGGGTGACATTGGAGACACTGTGGGTTAACGGAGCCATGGATAAGAAACCCAGCTTGAATCAGACTCTGCGGCTGTGTTGGAATATAGTGGGAAACACTGCACTCTAGTTAGTGCTTGGCGCCTCTTTAATACCTTCACTCACTCCCAGGAAGATTGATTTGCAACAAGAGAACTGTAGTTGCACTGACAGGCACAAAAGCCACAGACCTGCTGGCCCTGAAAGAGTCAGGGCACTTAAAGTTTGCTGAGTGACAAAGCAGACACAGCCATTTGCAGGTCAGTGAGATAAAACAGAAACAGTACCGGCACCAGGATGGCTTATCCATTCATCACCTTCAAAATCACGATACTGCCATTGCTCTCCTGCCTCCCTGGGAGGCTGAGGCAAAAGGATCATAACTTCAAGGCCAACCTTGCAACACAGAGAGGCTCTGTGTCAAAATAGAAAGTTTGAGATGCAGCTAAGTGGTAGAGTGCTTGACTTGCATGCACCAAACCGGTATTCAGTCCAGTTAAGATGGGGTTGAGGGAGAGAATCCAGGGGAGAGGTGAAGTTTGTCAGCGAAAGAGCCAGAAGTCTGAGCGGGACATTCAGCTGCAGTCCACACTGTGTCCAGGAGGCTGCCTAGGTCCCCTGTGGCTTTTCTGAAATGACACCCAGAGCTTAGTGTATGTTAAGTCCACGTTGTAATTGTTTCCTGACAAGCCTTTGTGATTTTCACTGCATTTACTATCCTGAGTTTATTGCCATGCTGGAGAGCTTCCCCATCCTGCTGTTGCAGCCGCTAGAGGTGGTGACCAGGCACCACTACTGAGCTTGCTTCCATTCAACCCTTCTAGCCCATGACCGAGCAGAGAATCCCAGAGGCACTCCAGCTATACAGAGTATGTACGTATGTATGTATACGTACATGTATTGTGTATATATATACATACAGTATATACATACATATACTCCAGTCTATACAGACTATACATCTGAAGAGGTTCTATGAGCCTGGAGCCTCTGTGCCAAGGGATTTTAAACAAATAGGATCATGGGGTTGTGGCGTGGCTGCATGTCCCTGGCATCCTAGTAAAGGGAGTCTCTAAGAAACTAGACTGCAGTGGGCAGGAGTGACGGGTCATTTTCATCCGGTCTAGCGCCAAGTCATTAAGTAATTGCCTCAGTTCTCAAATTTTACAAGCTAGCCAAGACGGTTCCACCCTTGTGCCTCTCAGGAGCATCCTTGCCCTTGCAGACACTTACTTGTCTTCACTATTAAATTTTCAGCTTTGCAGTGACTTCAAGGACTGGATGGTTTCCCCTTTAAAAAGTAGCAGACTGGTTATTGTGGGGTTCCAAAGGGTCCTTGGTGTAGCGAGAAGCCCGTGTTAGAATGTTGACCCTGTTGTGACACCTACCACATGGGGTTGGAGGACTGAGACCTTTACTCCCGCAAAGCCTGTCACCCATGCAGTCCCCCCCATTGCTGTTACCACCTCCAGGCTATGAAGTGGGCATGCAGGATGGCCCTGGAACAAAGTACCTGTCTGCCACATGGGATGCCACACACATGCAATCTGAGTCACTTCTTTATTTCCCATGCATGGGAAGCATAATCTGAAAAATTCATTTTCTCCAAAGAGAGCTGTGAATTAAAAAAAAAAAATCTTGCACAACTACTACATCTACTTTGAGTCTGAGATTAGTTTGACATAGATTAGTATTTATTATTAATGAATTTTATCTCTCTTAAAGCCATTTCTAGTTAGTGCCTTCAAAACCCTCAAAACCTTTTCAAACTATCAGTTTAAACATGCTTTTACCTTATAGACCAAAGATCTCAGCTCGTGTGGCCTCCAGTCTCCAGTGTTTTTTATATAGGACTGCACTCAGAATGATGAGCTCTTTATGACCAAAAGCCAACCAGTGGCAGTTCAAGTTATTTATAGTGTCATTACCCAGAGAATTCACAGACACATTTCCAGACACCCCCTCTCTCTCCGGCCCCATCCAGCACACTTACAGCCCTTGCAACATGAAATGGAATGTCCCCCAAAGATCCATAATGTCTAAACAGAGACTAGCTCTGTGGTGTCCTGTTGCTGAGGGCAGGATGAAATGGAAACTTCTGCCTCGGGTCTAGAAAGAAATGGGAGGTCAGTGGAGGGAGGAATGAATGGGAAAAAAGCAGGGCACATATGTATGGAAATTCTAATGAAACTCAGTACTTTGTAGCTAACCCGAAAGAAATGTAATTAAAAATAAAGAAGTTTAGCTTGCGGGGTTGGGATTTCACAAAGTCCTCCAAACACTCCTTGTGGTTCAAGAGGCACTCCGGCCCTGCTGCAGGGCTGCCCAAAATTCTGAGCCTGGATTCCAAGAACAGCAGGAGTCACTGCCCAGAAAAAAACGAAAGTGTTTTCCAGGAAGAAAGAACATCTACCCATAAGAAGGGATGACAGTTCGAGGTTTAAACTTGTATACAGAGTGTTTGGGGCGGGAACAGAGGGAATAGAACTTCAGAAAGATTCCTCCTGGAACAATCTATGGAGAGGAGGAGAAGAAATCCCTGCTCAGAGAGGAAGCTCACTAACTCTTAAATTAGAATCCAGGTCACCAAAAGTAAAGATGCGGGCAGATGGGACTTAATGAATTACCCAGAGTAAACCGTGATTTAACTTGGGTGCACAGAAAAAACAATGCTTGTTTTTCTATCCAATCTTTGCACTCATTACTCTGCCACCATCGTCACTGTTGTACTTGGTTACATTCTCTAAACTCAAGGTCTTTCACTGGGGTCTTGGGGTCCTGGGGTCCCATGCATGCTGGATCTTCTTTCTGTGGCTTGAGGGTCATAGTGTTGTTTTCCCAACTCTATCAATCGAACGTTCTCTTTCTCCCAATGAGTCCAGTTCTCTGACTACACCTTTGTTTCTTACACTTATTTATACCAGTTTCCTTCATCTCTAAGAAAGCAGTATCAACACGATCATCACGATTTGGTTTAAAAGATACAGGAAACCTTGGAAAATAGATTATGTGGTATCACACACCTGTAATCTGGTTGAAGGAAAGAAGATCAAAAGTCAGAGGCCAGCTGAGCAATTTAGGACACTTGATTTCAAGATAAAAATGAAGGGTTAAAGGTGTTGCTCTGTGGTAAAATCTTTGCCTTGTTAATTTTAAAACTGACAGCAGTGCATATGGTGTAAATAATAAAACGTATTCATTCTAAAAGCTTCAACATAAATATAAGGACACAAAGAGGAAAATTAAAAATACTTAATCCCACCTTCACGAAAAGATAAATCTAGCTAGTATTTTATTTTTGTACTGTTATCATCCATACTTTTTTGATTTTTTTTTTTACTGTTGAGTTAGCTGATCAATGATATTGACTTTGGGTTATATTTGATGCAACAAAGTTCAAGTTCTATTATTGTTTCTGGAAGTAACATTTAGTACAATCCTCCTATTTTAATATTGTTAGACACTTTAGGCAGTATTTTTTTAATCATATAATGTCCTCACACTAGATCTCTCTCTCTCTCCTTCCCTCTCTCTCTCTCTCTCTTTATTTTTGAAAAAAGAAAATAAACTGTCTTTTTTTCATTATACATACCAATCCAAGTTCCCACTCCCTCTCCTCCTCCCATTCCCTCCACATAACCTCCCACCCCACCTCCATCCAATCCTCAGAGAGGGTAAGACCCATTGCTTTGGGGAAGGTCCAAGGCCTCCCTACTATATCCAGGCTAAGCATGGTATCCATCCAAAGAGAATAGGTTCCTAAAAAGCCAGTACAAGCACTAGGGATAAATCCTGGTGCCACTGCCGGTGGTCCCTCAGTCTGCCCCAGTCATGCAGCTGTCAACCACATTCAGAGGGACTAGTTTGGTCCTATGCTTGTTCCTTCCCAGTCCGGCTGGAGTTGGTGAACTCCCATTAGGTCAGGTAAACTGTTTCAGTGGGTGTCCCCATCATGGTCTTGACCTCTTTGCTCATATTCTCACTCCTCCCACTCTTCAACTGGACTTTGGGAGCTCAGCCCAGTGCTCCGCCGGGTCTCTGTCTCTGGTTCTTCCATCAGTTGCTGGATGAAGGTTCTATGGTGATATTTAAGATATTCACCAATCTGACTACAGAACAAGTCAAGATCATGCCCCCTCTTGTCCATACTTTTCTATATAAGCTTTTGAAACTACGTAGAAAGGGTAGGGGGTTGTTCATTTACTTGTTTGTTTTGTTTTGCTTTGTTTTAAACTGAAGAAAAGTCTGGATTTGAGCAGGTCTATTATCTCAGGGTTTGTTTGTAATAATCTTTTCTAAAGCCCCTGTAGCTCTTTTAAGAAGTAAATCACAACTGTTTCCTGGATCTCGAATGACTTAGATCAGAGGTTCCTAAACACAGGACCACAGGAAACTATGTCAAAAATTTCGAGAAGCCTTAAAATCCCTGGCAACCTTTGCTCAGAGGCCTGAAAAGGAGCCCAGAGGTTTGAATTCTCAGACAAAGAATCCCTGCCGTCCGGACAGGTGCAGTTGCTGTTTTTTGTTGTATGTGCCAGGGGTCTGCAGGAGTCTCTGGGAGATGGCAGTAACACGCATGGTTTCCGGTGCCAGCCCATGAAGGGTTAGGACTCTGCAGGGTGCACTGATGAGGTAAGGTCCCAGACTCGAGTTTGGGCTCAGTAGGAAAGAACTTTCTAATAAGCACGGCTCAGAACAACTGTTCCTGGGAAGTCCAACAAAATGGAAAGTAGGCCATATCTGGAGACACCCAAGGGTGACAGCTTACACAGGGCCACTGGGCACTGTCACTTGATGCTCTTCCTAGGCACAAATGTCTTGATTTTCAGTTTTTCTCACAGAACCTGACTCTGTCACCCCTGGTGCGCATAGGTATTCATCCTCCCCTCCCACAGAGGATCTTAAACCATGTGTAGAGGCATGTTTGGTTGTCACATCAATGGACAGGCATAGACATATTTTTCTTCGGGCTACCAACTCATTAAAAAAATGAACGAGAGACTTATTATTAATTATGAAAGCTTGGCCAATTACTTAAGCTTGTTTTTTAATTAGCTCCTTTACCTTAGTAAAACCCATTTCTATTAATTTACTTTTTACCTTCTGGCTGTACTTTTTACTCTGGACTGCTCATATTGCTTTCCTGCTTCCTCTGTTTCTGTCTGGAGGCAGCATTCTTTTCCCAGCATTCTCTCTGCCCAGAAAATCCTGTCTAGCTAGTGGTCATTTAGCTTCTTTTTTTTTTTTTTTCCGACACAGGAGGTTTCATGTCATTTATTGTAGAGCACAAAACAGGCATTTTAAAGGTGAAAGTATGCATTGAAAAAGTACATTTCTATCACAAAGCATTGACCACATAATCGTTGCAAATACATTTGCTGGAGTGTGTACGTCTACACTAAAGACGAAAAACAAACCAATTTTCATTTCTACACAGAAATATTAACCTCCTATCAGTAGTGATAGATATTTTGTACATTTTCAAAATAAAAAAAGGGAGGGAGAAAACACCACTTTAAACCAAAAACAAGATCTTCATCAAGTTATCAGCATTCATATATTTAACAAAGGTTTTTTCCCCCCCTAGACAATGAAGCAAATACTGTATTCTCCTCTTCTTATTACTGGCCCTGAGGGGCCGGAGGATGCTGCGGCATTCCTTGGGGACTTGTCTGGGCATAGTATGCTGCTTGTTGTCTATAGTATTTAGCCCAGGCTGCACTATAATCTGGCTGCCCACCTGGTGGGGCCCCAGTAGGAGCAGGAAGTGCGTGACCCATTTTCTTGTAGCACTCTTTCCAAGCCTTTGTACGATCAACCTGTCCAGTTGGAGCTGAATTCTGCTGATCGCCGTAGTTACCTTGACCTTGCGTTTGGGTTGCTGCCATTGCGGATATGCATTTCTCTATCCCTGGGGAGCATGTGGGGCTGGAGGACCGTGAGGAGCTGGACCAGGTGGTTCCGGATTGTAAGATGCAGGGTTGTATGGTCCCATTGGAGTTCCAGGCGCAGGAGGCCCAGGAGGCCCATGAGGACCTGGAACCCCATGGGGCCAATGGGGTATAGGTGGCCCTAAAGGATTTACTGGGCCCTCAGTCTTCTCTTCTACGAGTTGCTGAGCATAGTCTTGGAGGCTATGCTCCAAGAGCAGATTTGCTGTGGAGTGCCACGAATTGTAAATAACTTCATATTAGGATCTGCGTTAGGAGGAGGATTTCTCTGAAACTCTAGTCTTGCACCAGACTGCTGGTTTATGCTTTTTATGGTTTCGCCTCCTGTTCCAATTATCAATTCAGCTTTCCCAGTTGGCACAGTGAAATTAAATTCCTGTAGTCCACCAAAACAGGTGGTCCCATATTCCAGTTGCCTTGACTTCTGCCTCTGCCTCGTCCTCGCCCACCAGGTCCAGGTCCACCAGGATTACCAGCCTGAACACTTCGTAGAAGTGATAATCTCTGCAGCATGCTGACATCTGTCTGGAGGTCCTATTATCTGTGCTATCCTATCGGGTATTGTACCATCATCTGACTTAAATTGAATTTGAACACCAGCATCATTTTTTTTTGTTATTTTTCCATTCTTCCTATTACAATGTCAACAACAAATCTTGAAATTGGGACATCCCTTCATTTCCTCTTATTCTTGAGCCATACTCATTCTGCACTTCTCAGAAACCACCCTGATTATGAATTAACTCTAATACCATTTCCTTGGCTCTCTGAACTTCGTATGAGTCGCCTGTAATCCTAAGAGGTTTATCAGCACTAGTATTTTGAAGCCCATCTTGAATCATAACCATGAAGCTGTTTAATAGTCTCTGCCCCCTTTTCCAATAACGAGTCCTGCCTTGCTGGCTGGAATCACGACTTCCTGAACTGCGTTTCCAGGTCCGTACCATGATGAAAGCCAGGTGCTGATCTTCCCTTTTCAACAATCTGGTCCAGTAATCTTTTTGCTGATTGGACAGATTCAGGTGTTCCTGTTAGCATACAAGATCTTTCTGGAAGGCCACCACTATCAGGAGCTATCTGTATTTTGCATCCAGATTCCTGTTGTATGTGTGAGATCTCTTCACCTCTGTCAATTATAAATCCAATCATTCTATATGGAACTTTGTATTTTTCTGTCATTATAGATTTTTTGCTGCTGATGCATCAGACGTAACTGTGCTCCAAAAGAGTCATTTGGGGGAGCAACTTTCTTTGCATCTGATTGATCTTCATCTCCTAAGGGTCTCTTTTGTTCCCCATAATCATAGTCATTTGAATTCAATGATGTACCAGCATCACCCCCAACTTTTGCTGCAATCTGCCGGGCTCTCTGCAAGGCATCTTTGAAAGCATTCTTAATGCCTCCTCCAGCGCTGCAGCCGCTGGCTGAGCCAGATGAGGGTGGAGGGTGGAGGCACTGTTGAGTGGTCAGCCATGCCCACGCTGCTTCCTCTCTGAGGCTCCCCTCTTGGCTAATTGCTAAGAAAGGAAGAAAATGGCGGCCATTGAGGCTCTATCACATTCTTCCCACTTAGCTGTTTATTAGAACAATCAGAGTGGCACATATTCACATTGTAGTCAAATATTCCACATTTTCCCTTTTTTGTCTAAATAAAAAGGAAGTGTTTTAAATCTAGCATAGTAAAACAATACGTAATAACAATAATTATCAAGTAAGGATTACATTTACAATGTCCAGTCCATTAGTATTTGGCAAATTTAGAGAAAATTTAGAGAAAATATTCCATGATCTATCTTCTCTTGATGAGACCAAAGTTTTGTACCTAATTTACTTTCTATCATGACTAAGGGATCTAGTCCCTTAACTGTCTTGTCTTTGACTCCATCAAAGACCCCAGGATATACTATTGCCTGAGTAACAGGAAGTGCAGTGTAAGCCACTTCCAGACCTATAGAAATGACAGATTTCTGGCTGACTGGGAAGTCATCTAAGGTTTCTCTGTAACACTGGGGCATCCAACATTTGGCCTACAGGTCTAGAATATCTGGCATATTCATCTATGAAATGAGAATTTTGAAGGATCATCCTATCATATTTTGGCAAAGTTCAATAGTAACATTTCTGTATGTTGGGCAGAATGTCCGGCAGACTTTTCTATGAAACAGAAATTTTGAAGGCTTGTCCTGCCTTATCATGGCAAAGTTCAAAAGGTTTTTTTTTTTTCCTTTCTGTCCTGATGCTCATTTTCTCTGAAGTAAATTGGTACTGCCAGGAGCAGATATGTCTCATTGTCATGAAATTCTCCATCTTAACAAAATGTTTTAAATGCCATATTCTGTATGTCATTGAAGTCTTTGAAGATCATCTATTTAAAAAATATCTATTTGACCCTGAAAACATACCTAACATGACTACAAGTTTGATTGTTATGGGTGACTAACTACTAACATGTGTTTCCTTATTTGTTTTGTTTTTTTTTTTTTTTGATACAGAATTTCTCTGTAGCTCTTGAAGCCTGTCCTGGAACTCACTCTGTAGACCAGGCTGGCTTTAAACTCACAGAGATCTGCCTGTCTCTGCCTCCTGAGTGCTAGGATTAGAGGTGTGCACCACCCCAATATGGCATAATAATAACTTTCAAGGACTAGAAATTTAAATTACCTTGGTAAATGGGTGACATAGGTGTAATACCTTAAACAAGAGTAGAAACATACATTTAGTATAACAAGAATAACTTAAAACTTGTATCAATATAGTAAAATCCATACCAATGTAAAATATTTGAAGTTAATAGTTGTCTTTTTATCCTATATTACATTTCTATATCACCCCAAACAATGACAATAACCTTTTGAATAACCAAAAAGCACCCATCCCATCTCTTGGGAATGTGAGCATTGTATTCTCCATACTGGGGGCACTGGCATCTTTAAGAGTCCCTGAAAAATTATGATAATGATAAAGTCCTGGCTAGAATATTCTGTGAGGCTGGATCATTTCAGCCAGCATCCTTGAAACTGTTTTGGATGAAGAACTCTGCTGAGGAAACTGCAGCAGAGGCATTCTGAGAGGCTGGATCCCTGGGGCCACCCGTTTTCCTTGGTGTCTGGTCCCCTTGCTCTGAAAACACACATCTTTCAAAGGTAACATTCATTCTGTCGGCATGAATACAAGTATTGAATATGCACTGTACACTAGCATGCCTCAACGATAAGTTTTTATTTTATGCTTGAGTAGATAAAATCTATGTAACCTGTCCTGGAGTTTTTCTATGTTTATTTTTTATATTTGTATCCAGGATTTTTAGGGGGGTCTCCCCTGATGAAACCTGATCCTCTTATCCTGGAATGAATCCACAACCTTTTGTTTTCTGTGGGAACAAAAAACATAATCTCTTCCCTAATGAAACATATTGTTTGACTTCTGTTTTGAAGTTTCGACATTTTTAAGTGTATAGGTTGGTTTAATTTAGCAGTTTCCATAGTCCAATGTCTCTCAGCAGCTGTCATTTATTCATCAGCAACCAAAGAATTCAAAGACAGCACAATAACATACAGGATCTAGACTCTCTATGTATTTCCCGTCTCTATGTGCCTAGTCTTTTTTATTATGCCTTACTCTTTCATTAAAGACTTTATTATTTTTAGTTATTTATTTATTTGTTATTTTTTTAAAAAAATCAATATTTATTTATTTATTATGTATACAATATTGTCTGTGTGAATGCTGCAGGCCAGAAGAGGGCACCAGACCTCATTACAGATAGTTGTGAGCCATCATGTGGTTGCTGCGAATTGAACTCAGGACCTTTAGAAGAGCAGGCAATGCTCTTAACCTCTGAGCCATCTCTCCAGCCCCATATTTATTTGTTATTTTGTGACTTAAAAAAAAAACTGTAACCTGTTTAAAGTTATATTTCCATCTGAACCTGCTTAACTGCATTTCTTTAACTTTTTTTTGTTTGTTTGTTTGCATGAGCAAAATCTTAAACTGCTGCACAGCTTAGGTTATGGTGAACATCAACTCAAGCCCACAGGCTACAACAGGGAGCTGTGTCTGTATCACACCCTGCATGAGGGAATGCAGGGCTAGAAAGTGGTGTTTGGGTACATTTTTATGAATACATGCCCCACATTGGATGCCATTTATAGACATAATATTTTTCTTTCATTGCCAAATGACAAAAACCGGCACAGAGATTTATTATTATAAAAGCTTGACCTGTAGCTTAGGCTTGTTTCTAACTAGCGCTTATAACTTAGATTAACCCATTTCTATTAATTTACTTTTTGCCTCATGGCCTTACTACATTTACTCTGTACTGCCCATATTGCTATCCTGCTTCTCTGTCTCTGGCTGGGGACTGCACCTTCTTCCAGCATTCTCCCTGCCCAGAAAATCCTGCCTAGCTATTGGCCAGTTAGCGTTTATTAAACCAATCAGAGTGACACATATTCACATGTTCAAAAAGGTTACTTCACAACAGACAGAACTGCTGTCAGCATCTAGTACCTTGCAGCCCCAGGCTGTAGCTCAAAATCCCATAATGTGCAGGGAAATACCTACAAAAATCAATTTTCTGTCCTGAAATGTCAACAATGCCTAAATCAAGATGCACCATATATGTAGTGAATCTGTTGTTGTGCGAGTAGATTATAATGACATCCTGGAGAAGGCATCCGCTTTCTGGGTAAGCTTGGGCAAGTATAATACCTCCCCAGCCCCTCAGTGTCCTTATGTGTAAAATAGAGATGGGTTGGCAGTCACAGAACAGTTAGCACATTAACAGTTGCCAGCTATGTCTTCCAAGCATCCAGCAGTCCTGATATTATTGAGTCCGGCATTCCCCAAGAGGAAAGCACAAAGACAAGAACTCAAATAGAAGCATTTCACTCGGGAAGTGTAAGCAGCATAGTACAGAAGATGAGAAATTAATACCATTTGGGTGAACTACAAGCAATGCAGAAGACAGTACTGAGTGTGGGTGTGTTCGTGTGATAAACTGAGCCATGTGTCACAGGGATGAACTTCCACCTTCTGCTACCACATCTGAGTGGATCATGGTTTCTTTGGACCACAGTTTCAGCAAATTCTTCATGCAGTTGTCTTTTGTTGAGGTAGTTTATCACAGCAACAGAAAGGTACGCTCTTTGCTCAAGATTGTTTTAGCGACCCAGGGTCTTTTCAATTTCTCTGAAGAATAACATTGGGATTTTAACTGATGTTGCTTTGATTATATAGACTGTTTTTGGTAGGATGGCAATTTTTACAATATGAATTCTTCTGATCCATGAGTATGCATGAGAGGCATCCACTAGGGGAAAATACTTTGTTGTACTTTTATTAGTAAAACCTTCAGCCTTAGTTGTGTGTAAATCACAATTGGCAATTAACAGGTTATACATTATTCTAATAGCGAAAAATGCTCTGGGATTGAACTGTAAGCTTGAGAATTACAAGAAGGATGTCATGCTTGGGAAACAGTTTGAATGAGAAATTCTGACATAGATTTTTTTTTTCAAGGACCAGCACAATGGTACAGCAGACAGAAGTCCATCTTGAAGGATGCTGATGACATGAGTTTGGTCCCTGAAGTCCATAATAGATGGAGAGTACTCACTCCTTGACTTTATCCTTGACATATATGCTGTGATTAGCACACTTGTGTGTTCATGCATCCACATGAAAGCTCGTATACACACACGGAGTTGGGTATATATAATCCATAATACTTTTTAATATTTAAAAGGATTTCATAATAAGGGTGAGCTTGATAGTAGCGTTTCTTCAGTCTTACATTTTAACAAACTGCAGGTTTCTGACTTAATCTGAACCAAGCACATGTAGGGGCAAATAGACTTAGCATTCTGCTAATAGCTCTTCCTAGTGACTTGTATTTGAGACTGTAAAAGAAGCATACTTAGCCGGGCGGTGGTGGCACATGTTTTTAATCCCAGCACTCGGGAGGCAGAGGCAGGCAGATCTCTGTGAGTTCGAGGCCAGCCTGGTCTACAAGAGCTAGTTCCAGGACAGGCTCCAAAGCCACAGAGAAACCCTGTCTTGAAAAACAAAACAAACAAACAAAAAACAACCCCCCCAAAAGGAAACATACTTAACTCAAATTGATTTTCTATTAGACCTGTTATAAAAAGCTAAAATAGAGATAACTACAAGTATCTACTCTCTAAACTACGTATATAAGTTCACAAGAAAAGAATGATTTTCTATTAAAGCCACTTCTTGATGAACTTGAAGCACAGACTGCCCACAACTCTGATGGGGACAAACACCTCCAGCATCATTTTTGTTTCCATGGTATCACCCAAGCTTGGAAGCACAGCTTTTTATAAAACTTAATTGAAACTGATCAGACTCTGATTTTAGCCACAGCTCTTGACCTCTGTTCAGAAAGATAATTATTTTCCCAGCAGATTTCTATTAGGAAAAAATGTGTTTACCTGGTGGAACTATTCAGAAATGTTCCATGGTGTGACATGCCTTCCATTCTTTCCTCCTTCTAGAGTAGATTTAGTATGAGAGATTACACTTCCGATCTTGGAGGGATGTGTTGAGTTATTTAAATATCATCCTTGGCTTTAAAAAGAACTGAGAAAAGCCTCTGTCCTTTGGAAGATTTGTCTCCCACGCTCTGACTTTGTAACCGCAGACAAACCAGTCTCTAAGGCACTAACTCTTTCTTCTATCAGAGACCTCAATGCCTTTAGTATATCTCCAAAGTGCTCTGAAATGAAACACACCTCTGGGCTTTCGTCTCCTTTTTCTTCCCTGCCTTACACAAAGTATAAGCCTGGGTAGAGAGATGATGGATCCTTTACATCCAAGTGCTGAACAGCTGAGCTGCATCGTGGAGAAAGCTGCCCCAGAGAGTTATCCCACCTATATGGTCATGGAAAAAGATTGTTGTAACAAGTATTCAAAAGCTCCTGCAGTATGCCTCCCTACCTTGATAGACTGCTAGTGCCTGAAACTGAAAGGCAGAATAAATCATCCCTCCCTGTAGTTGCATGTCAGGCTTTTTGTCATAGGAGAAAGGTAACCAGCAAATGCTATGCACTTCTCAGTGGATTAGTCTATTGATAAGACTAGTCAGCACCTTCATGTACCAACTGGTGTGGGAGGTCCTTCTGTCTATGTGTTGCTTTTATTGGTTAATGAATAAAGAAACTATCTTGGCCTGTGATAGGACAAAAGAACAGAGCTAGGCAGGGAAAACTAAAGTGAATGTTGGCAGAGAGGAGGCAGGGTTAGAGAGAAGCCATGTAGCCCCACTGGAGATGGATGGAACTTAACCCGGTCTGCCACAGCCAGGTCGCGATACATAGATTACTAGAAATGGGTTAAATTCAGATGTAAGAGTTAGCCAATAAGAAGCTAGAGCTAATGGGCCAAGCAGTGATTTAAATAATATAGTTTCTGTGTGATTATTTTGGGGCTGAGCAGTTGGGAATGAACAAGCAGTCTCCTCCTACAACCAACTACTCAATTCTGTATACCAAGCCTTCAGCACATGAGTCTTTGTAGTAAACATTTGATATCTAAATCATAACAGACAGTCTGAAGAGGCAAAACTACAGATAGCAAAAGGGCTAGTGGTTGTTAAGTGGGAAAAAAATGGGGACTGTGGGACAAACAGCATAGGGAATCTTTAGGATAATATAACTAGTCTGTGTAATACTGTAATGCTGAATTCATGCTACAACGTTTATCCCAACCCAGTGGACATACATCCCTGAGAGTGAACTACTGTGTGTACCACAGACTTTAGTGCTTGATGGTGTTGATGTAGTCTGACTGATTTTAACAAATGTACCCCTCTGGTACAGGGGCTTGCAGGGACAGCTGTGAAGGGCTATGTGACACCAATGTGCTGTGACCTAAAACCACTATTTTAGGAATCCATTTGAAAAGCTTCATACCTAGCAAAAATGAATGACAACTGAAATCAAGGTTTCATGTTTTAGTTAAGAGATCTTTGCCATATTAACACAGTAGAATCTGTTGTATTCCTCCAAGGAATTTTTCTGTTGTATTTTTCCAAGGGAAAAGAAAATTCCTGGAGGTCATTCTTCTGTGGATCCTTCCTTACAATGTTAGTAGAAAACCCTAAGTGGCAATCAGAATTCAATCATCAGCTCGGTGCAAGCAGAAACCCTGAATTGCAGGGCAGCTTAAGTGCTTTGCACATGTGAGAAGATCAGCTGATGGTTGCAGACTTGGTTCTCTGCCCGGCACAGAAATAATGATGGCAGCAGGTCCTACAGGGGATCATCGTTTCATTGCTGACATATGAGTCACTCTAGGTATTGGAATAAAAACATGGTGGCACCTCCCAAAGGGAAGGACTGCAGGATGCCTTAATACTTAGGCAGTACAATCAGAAATACTCAGTAACACATGCGTGAAAAACAGGGCCCTTATTCTGAAGGGTCTTTTTGGAATCCCAGTGTAAGCAGAACAGGGAATGAAAATGCCATACGCCTTTCCCTTGAGAGGATGAATATGGTTAAATGTCCATTTACCTAAGGAGATCTGCATCACTCGCATGTCCCCGTATGTACCAACTATAGCCAGAACTCACATATCCCAACTGCTTAAAACCATCTGCATTAGCAGATAGCCTGGGGATGGACAGGGACCCAAATACAGCTTCTCTGTTCTTCACTTTCCTGGCACAACAAGAGCAGATAGATCTTTGATTTTTCATAAATATTTTTCACTCCATCCATATTAGACCATTTTAGTTAAGACCAGAGCTCATTCTTCCTTACACACTTTATTTATGAGGTATCTTTTCCCATTCCCTCATTCCAGTGTTCCATCAATGAAAATACTAGCCTTGATCCCCTTAAACAATTCTCTGTCCCCACCATCCACTGAATTCTCCTTGAATTTCTTTGCCTAGATAATTCTTTCTTTTTTTAACAAATAAAAATACTTTATTATAGAAAAAGCATTCCATGTACAGGATTCCATAAACACTGGTAGGTGAACAAATGCAACATCAAAAGTAAATACAAAGTAAGAGGCGAAACCTATAAGCATTTTGCCATTAGGAGAAAATAGTGTTTTAGAAATGACCCCATCTACACACAAAAATGGCTCTGCCCCCCTGGGGAGGTGGCAGCGCTCTGCTGTGCTCCCTGCGCCCACCTCAGAAGTTGCTCTTTGTTTTGACTTCAAAAACAAACTCAAGCACGCAGTTTGTACTGAAGTCTGTGCTCTGAACATTCATTCTCCCGAAGACATACATCCAGACTCTGAGGATGCCCCTCTTCCTCTGCTGCCCCCACAGCTCTCCTCAGGCCTGTCTGCTTCCCCAAGGGGCTGGGTAAAGTAACCGGCTACTGTACCCAGTCACTTCAATCTTCAACTTTTGCCCTCACCTTTCTCCACCATGGAGAGCCATGTAAATTTCAAAGTAGTGCTGTGTCTCTGTTCTCCAGGGCCTTACCGGCAGGTGTTTCTCATCAATTGCACAGCATGCAAGGACACTGCACAGTCCAGCCTCGGGTGTAGGTAATCTTATCTTGCTAAGATGCTCTGAGACTCTAGGTAAGGTCACTTTTCTCATGAGGCTGTTTCTGTCCACACAACCTGGCCCACTTATTCAGGCACTTGCAAGAGACACACGAGCCCCAAATCCATTATTTTTTATTGGCGCAGTCCTCTCACTCATAAAGCCAATAACCAACTCCAAAGACTGTAACCCAGTCCCTAGTCCTGCAGGGAGCACTAAAGAAATGTCCCAACTTTGGAACCGCAGGCAAGGCTGATGGGAGGCACCAAATTACAAATGACACTGAAATTTAGGGAAGGGCGGGGCTGAGGGTGCAAAAGGAACCTCCTCTCCCCAAGGCCTCTGTCCCAGGCCTTCCTTTAGTCACCAGCATCTCACAGCACTGGCCAGCCTTCAGACCGCCTCCTACTCAAACCCCACAGGCTGCAGCCACAGCATGGTTACTTATTTGGGGAATGGGGTAAGACCAAGTTCCTCAAAGGCTGAAGGCAGTGAACCAACTCCAAAGGACAAAGAAAGCACTGCTCACATCTCAACACCACCCAAGCACACAGTCATACTTCAGTGGTCATCAGTTAGTACAGAGGAAGCACCATTGAACGGGGACCTGGGCTGGTCACTGTGAGTGGACAAACATGTAGCACCAACAAAGTCAAGGCCAGACCTGACCTCACATACAAGCCCATCAGCTTCCCAGAAGTAACTTCTGGACAGATGACCTTAACCTGTATTCTGGATGCTGGCCTTCAGCCTCACCAAGACACCAACGGTCACCACAAAAACCAGGGCGGCTTAAGTACCCTTCAGTTCTTTTCTGAGCAAGAAAGATCTTACACCAACTCAGACTGTGATGCTTCCACAAAACGAACACACCCTTTTAAGAACATTCTTGTCTTTCAATTCTGGAGAGAGGGGTTTCCCAAACCTGAATTTACTGCCATCAAGTAGTATACTATACAGTACCTAATGGAAGCAGACAGACTTCAAGAAACCAACCATGTTCTTTTAGGAACTTGAAGCAAACAGCTTACATGCGCCACTTATGATGGGAAAATGTCCAGGGTGGAAGACCGACTCAAAGGTCAACTTCTACCACAAAGTAAGGTGATCCCAGATACTGCTGTCTGGCTTGACTCTACAAACAACCAAGGAAATGTCAGAGGAAGGAGCTGAGGAGTGATCTGGACTGCCATATACCACACATGTAAGAGTGAACAGATCAGGGCTGAAGAGATGGCTCAGCAGTTAAGAATACTGGCTGTTCTTCCAAAGGTCCTGAGTTCGATTCCCAGCAACCACGTGGTGCCTCACAACCATCCGTAATGAGGTCTTATGCCCTCTTCTGGCCTGCAGGCAGACATATAGGCAGAACACTGCATATGTAAAAAAAATAAATCTTAAAAATTTTTTTTAAAAAAGAGTGAACAGATCAAACCAAGAGACAAGGCCTGGACCTGACCCTGGGGTGGACAGTAGTATCATTTTCTTACCATGTTTGAACAGCTAATGGGTTATTTAAAAAAGAAAGAAAGAAAGAGAGAGAGGGAGGGAGGGAGGGAGGGAGGGAGGAAGGAAGAAATGAAAGAAAGGAAGAAAGAAAGGAAGGAAGGAAGGAAGGAAGGAAGGAAGGAAGGAAGAAAGAAAGAAAGAAAGAAAGAAAGAAAGAAAGAAAGAAAGAAAGAAAGAAAGAAAGAAAGAAAGGGGAAGGTATTGGTGCAAGAATGCGGGCAGGGCCTGGACAGCTGATGATTTCGTTGAGCTCAGCACAGCCCTCCCTGGCGCTCACAGGAAGGTACCAAGCAAATCTCTTCTCACCTTCAAGGCACCAGGTCTCCTGCCATACTCACAGTCCCAGGCTGTCCCTGAGTGCAATCTGCATGCCTGACCTGGAGCCATTCTGCCACCTAATTTCCAAGTTGTCCTTCCAAACGAAGCCTCAGTTTGGGCTCTGACTCCCCGAGGCCAAAGGCTGCACTAACACTGCTGGCCACCGCTCTCCTGCTGCAGACCTGTCTCCTGTGTCGGATTGTTCCCGTGTTGATGAAGAGCAGTGCTGAGCCTGGGGACTCCTTTCAGACATTCTAGCCAGATGGCACCAGGGTGCGTCACCCAGGAACTGCCTTTCATCCATCCTGGCATACCTCCTCGGCAGAGGACACCCGGCCTAGCACACAGACTGTCTCTGGCATTTGGTCCTTTTGCTGTTAAGCAATTCGTCAGAGGCAACCCCCACCCCCCCACCCCCGCTGGGTGTGAAGGTTGTGGGCTTCTGTGTCAACCATGATGCGACAGGAGTCCACTTCCTCTCCCGCAGTTGTACAAGACTCAACCAACAGCTAGAGACCCAGCGTCTGTTTACCAGGGCCGGCTAAGCTGGACGTCTGATTACTGGGAGAGCTGCTTCAGGCCGCCAGAGACAGACTGAGAAAGGGACACAATAGTAACGGAGAGGGGATGGAAACAGATTGGAGGAGTGCTGTGAAAATCCAGGAGGCCAGGTTGGGGGCACCCACAGAGAAGCGCTCTGGTGAGGGGTGGACCCTATTTGTCCTTCATCTTGGAAGTCATTAGAAGCCACCTGAGAGAGTGGAGCATTTAGCCGGTCGAGTCCACCTGTGGCGGATGATGCATTATTAGCGCCTGGTCTTCTAAGCCGTCCTCTCCAGCAGCCACCAGATGGGTGAGGGACTTGCTGCGAACGCACTGGAAAGCCACATGGCGGCTCTTCCCTTCCTCCTTTTCCCAGGACATCTGGATAAAAGGGCGCTGCACCCCAGACCTCCCACCAGGTCTCCTCTCAATCTTTTCTTTACAAGTAGGGTACCCTTCAGTTCCAATGCGAATGTTCTTCAGGCCCCGCTCCTTTAGCAACATCTTGGTTCTCAACGTACTGAAAGAATCTGTAGAGCTTGGAGCTGTAAAGAATTTGGGAATACTCTTCCCCCATGAGTGGGGTGTGTGTGTGGTCTTCATCCCAGTCCACAGAATCCTCATCTGTCAGCACGACAATGTGGCACTCTCGCTCCCCTTTCTTGGCGCAGCCCACCGTGATGGGCAGAATCAGTTCCTCGAGGTAGTGATCAAATTGCTTGTGAGCACCATCGTCGACAACGGGTAGACTTGAAGTCAAAGTTAATGCAGATATAGTCACACGTGTCTCTCAGATCTGGGATAGAGATGCCATCCGGACAGTTGATGATGTCAGTTTTGTAATAATCGAGTACTGTGGCACTAATCCATTCTGCAGCCTCATACTCCCTCTTTTCATTGGGCCTTGTGAAGTTGTATTCTCTTCCTGGTCCAAACATTCTCCCCAACAAGATTCTCCCCAACATTCTCCCCAACATGGATGAGCAGTGAAAATCTGAGGATTCACCACAAAGCGTGTACTATCTGCAAGAAGCATCACTTTTGGGGGGTGCTTGGGAGTGGGAGTGAGATCTACTTCCAAAACCTACGCCGCTGTTCCCAAATCTCTCTGAAACGATCATGGGCTCGTGGCTCCGCTTGCTTCCAGTCTGGAAGCATGAGCCCTTGTTGTCTTCAGGAAGTGGCATTGTGTGAGGATACTGAAGACTTGCTGGCTGAGGGGCATAGTCAAGTGCAAAGTCTGAAAGAACAGACAAATAACAAAGTAACTATAGCGCAAACGTCGGTCCCCCAACTCCGTGCTCTTTGTGTGAGCAAGCTGCTGCCATTCCCGCTGGGCTCGAGTGGTGCGGGAGAATTATCTGTATTCTGTCAATCATATTTTAATAAAACGCTGATTGGCCAGGCAGGCAGTATAGGCAGGAAAGCCAGACAGGAAGTAGGGGTGGAGCAAAGAGACTGGGAGTATTCTGGAAGCAGAAGCTCTCTCTCAGGCACTCCTGCGCAGATCACTGAAGAAGCAACATGTAAGCTGCCCCCGCTGGAAAAGGTACTGAGCCATTATGGCTAACATAGATAATGATAATGGATTAATATAAGTTACAAGGACTAATAAGAAGCCTGACCCAATGGGCCAATCAGTTTATAACCTAATGTAGACTCTGTGTGTGATTTTTCTTTGGGGCTTGCCAACTGTGGGGTACTGAGCGGGACAGATACCCCAACAAGGCGGCCCCCTCATGTTACATATGGCGCCCACGTGGATAGCTGAATTCACAGAAAGCTTGAGAAAGTTTGGTAAAGAATAGAGTAAAGCATGGCTTCTTGGTAGCAGCAATTTCTCGGGTCTGCTCTGCTTGCTAGAGGCAAGCAAGCGCTCTCATCTGAGAGAGGCTTCCTGACTCAGCTTTAGCTGCAAAACCCTGCAGCTCATAAAGAGTTCCTGCCACGAAACACTTAAACAGTGTTGATCAAAGGCTGAATGCATGCTTTTCAGTTTTCAGTCATAGCAGGAAAAACGCTGCGCTGTTTTAAAATGCCGGTTTTCTGGGTCGTCCTGCCAGGGCAAACTCTGACTCTTTCAGGCAGGCAGTCTGACTGAGTATGGTCTGTGAGCAGAATGCTCCAGCTTGCATGCTGGCAGGGACCTTGAAACACCATAGAGTTGTGGCACTGAACACAGCTCTGGCTGGTATCTCAGCCATGAGGCTGGAGAGCTAAGAAATGAAATGGATCTAGCCGTCAAAGCCACGGCTCTCCATATTGCTTAGTAAATTAAAGGCTCATGTAGTCAAAAAAAGAGAGATTCAAAGAGGAAGAAAACCTCTAAATAGTTTACAGTGTGTTAAAAATATATGCAGGCTAAAGGTTAAAGTCATTAAAAATAAAAAAGAAAGAAAGGGAGATATAGTGTGTGGTGGTACACACCTTTAATCCCAATGCCTGGGAGGCAGAGGCATATTGACCTCTGTGACTTCAAGGGACAGAGGTAGAGATTGACCTCTGTGACTTCAAGATGTGATGGCACATGCCTTTAATCCCAATACCTGGGAGGCAGAGACAGACAGATCTCTGTGAGTTCAAGGTGTGGTAGCAAACACCTTTAATCCTAACACTGAGGAGGTAGAGATAGGCAGATCTCTGTGAGTTCAAGGACAACCTGGTCTACAGAGTTATTCCAGGACAAAGATATACAGAGAACCTGTCTCAAAAAGTAAAAGTAAAAATAAAAGAAATAGAGGTTAAAATAAAGATGGAAAATAAACAGAGAATCTTGATACTGTATGCTGTTATGCTCTCTTTGAATTGTTTGAATGCTGAGGAAGGAGCAACAGCTGCTAAAGGACTGTTGTTTATAAATGCTGCTGAACTAACCCAAGATAGGTATTTTGAAAATACCTTGGCTTCAAAATTGAAGTCAAAAGGTATGCTACTTTGGAGAAGAGATTCTGCTTTTGTTTCCACAGAAAATGAGAGGCTCTGGATTTATTCAGAGTTAAGAAAAATCCAGTTTGAACAAGGGAGGCCACCTGAAAAATCTCCGACAGGAATAAATGGCCCAGATGTCTGAGTTCTACATCGATAACAGATTCAAGACTGTCGCCTGAGATGATCGAGACTCACAGGATGCTCCAGACAGGACTTGATTATAACCCTAAATTTTCTTTAGGTCCTCATAAGATTATCGGCGCCCCCAACCAGCAGGAAGTAGCCTGAACTACTACGCCCACATTCCCAACAAATGGATTATGGGTATTTTCCTTTGTTTAAAAAAAAAAGAGGGAAATGGTGCGGGAGAATTATCTGTATTCTGTCAATCATATTTTAATAAAACGCTGATTGGCCAGGCAGGCAGTATAGGCAGGAAAGCCAGACAGGAAGTAGGGGTGGAGCAAAGAGACTGGGAGTATTCTGGAAGCAGAAGCTCTCTCTCAGGCACTCCTGCGCAGATCACTGAAGAAGCAACATGTAAGCTGCCCCCGCTGGAAAAGGTACTGAGCCATTATGGCTAACATAGATAATGATAATGGATTAATATAAGTTACAAGGACTAATAAGAAGCCTGACCCAATGGGTCAATCAGTTTATAACCTAATGTAGACTCTGTGTGTGATTTTTCTTTGGGGCTTGCCAACTGTGGGGTACTGAGCGGGACAGATACCCCAACAAGGCGGCCCCCTCATGTTACACTCGGGCCTCCGCGAGTCCCCGCTCCCTCCCCGCCCAGGCCCTGCCTAGATAATTCTTATAGTTTCCTTTATCAGAACTAAATTTCTGATTATTCATCATAATAAAAACAAATACATTTTTGTGTCATATAATATCCTTCCAAATTCCTTTCCAGTATCTTTAAAAAACAGATTTCATTGGACTCTCCTTTATGAAATCATGTTGTCTGTTAATACTGTTTTTGTTTCTTCTATTTCGATCTTGATGTCTTTTTTTTTTTCTGATCACATACCACTTTAACATGATAGTCTATAAAAATCACCGAAGCACAGGTCCTTGTCTCCTCCTTGTCTGGTATGCATGATATTTGTCTATGGTTATTTAGAACTTGTAAGTAGAAATGAGAGAGATGGAATGATTGAAACAATTGGAAAAACACAACATTGTTAACAATATGGAACGTCTTTCCTGGAAAGAATCTGCATCTTCAAACATATCTTCTGAAAGGATGAACATCAATGGTGTGGAGAGGCTGGGCCATTGTAGGTCGAGAGCCAAATTATCTTTAGCCCTATAAAGAGTCATTCCTGGCCCAACTGTGTGTATGATTTAATATTCTGTGACCAACAAATAAAGTCTTTATGTATGTATTAAGAAAACCCTAATTTCCATCAACAAGAAGGCTAAGAATGCCATCCGTTAGTATCTGAAAACTTCAGCTGAGATTTTCCTGCTTTACTGTAAGCGTTATTTTAATGTTTCTACCCGTGAATTTGAAAAGTGCTTAATGTATGACTTTTCCCTGTTACTATAAAAGCTTCTTAAATGGTTACCACATCAGTTCCTGGATTTGGATGTAATCTAAATCTGTGTTTCCAGGCCATGGTTCCTTATACTTGGCTTCAAAAGACACCAATTTATAGTGGTATATTATTTGTGTTATAATAAATAAAGCTTGCCTGAAGATCTAGTAAGCCATAGAGGCCAGGCAGTGATGATACACACCTTTAATCATAGCAACCACACTAGTCAGCCATACAGGCCAGGCAGTAGCGGCACACACCTTTAATCCCATCAGCCACACTAGTTAGCCATATAGACTAGACAGCAGTGGGGCGTGCATTTAATCCCAACACTAGAAAGGAACATAACACAGGAGGAGACAGGTTTCAGTTCAGTCTCATTCTCAGTATTAGTGAAGGCAGGATCACCATTTATGGTCTGAGGTAGAGGTAAGAGCCATTGACTGGCTGCTTTCCTCTTCTGATCTTCAGCTTGAACCCCAATATCTGTCTCTGGATTTTTGTTATTCATGCTACATTTGGCACACAACGTTTGGGGTGTTAATTCACAAAATAGCCATTGCCTGTGGCTTTACAACCACCAGCATAGGTTGGAGCTACATGCCGCAGGAGTCACTGCCCTACTGGCTTACAAAAATTAGACCCCAAAAGGAGATAGTTAAGAGAGATCAATTGCAGGCTTTCAATGATTTCCAAAGATTGCTAGGAGACATTTCCCATCTACAGCACATTATTTGGATATGTCCTGATCACCTGATTAATTTAAGCAAAACCTTAGATGGTGACAAGGACTAAATTATCAGTTGAAGCTGAGAGAGAATTGGCTTTGATTGAAAATTACAGAAGGCACATGTGGATCTGGATCCTAACTGCATTCTGATTATATTACCCTCCAAGTATTCCCCTACCGGAATTTTAATGCAAAGGGAAGATATTTTCTTAGAATGGATTGAAAATAGATGCTGAAAAGAAATTTGATATTAGCTCAGAATTGAGCATAACAAATGGTTATTTATTTAGGGGTACACTCACAGATCACAGTCTTCTTCTTGAACAGGGAACAACAACCAAAAACAACCAAATCCAGTGGCCAGAAGAGAGAAAGAGAGCACACACTTTACATCAGCATTTATAGTATGAGGCCACACCCAAGTGAGTGGGTAACTTAAAGGCTACTGGCTGAAGGATTTTGTACAGCACCTCCTCTTTTTGTTTAAATAAGAGAGTTCTAAATTTAATACAAAATTATATACAATAATAACAAATATCAAGTATAAAAATTAGAATTATAACCAACATAAACAATATCAAGCAAGAAACATATGATAAATGTTTCAATAATTATCCTATCGTAAGGAGTCTAAGTCTTGTATTATAAATAACTTGGCTGAGTTATGAGAGGAAAGTAACTATGACTATCTAGTCTTCAACCCCATCAAAGACCTGAGAAAGTAAATATTATTACTTGAGTAAGCGGGAAGTACAATCAAGTAACTTCCAAAATATGCAACAAATGACAGAGCCAACTGGCTACCTGGGCAATCACCCAAAGTCTCCTTTGTAATGTTGGAGCAACGAACTTGGGCTAATATCTAGAGTAACTGACAGACCACTTTCAGAGGCAGGAGATTTTTCAAAACCATCTTACCCTTTCTTAGCAAGATTTGACAGTCTTTTTACTTGTATCCTGCTTGTCCTACCCAGACATTGTGCATTTTGTCAGTGGTCAATGCATAAGCAGTTCCTTGCTCAGTTTTGGCAAGAAGAAAACAATCTCCAAGTGGAGTGTAGTCTGTGTTTAACATTCTCTAGGGAATAGACTGGTACTGCCAGGGGCTTATCACATCTCACATCAATAGAACCCCAAGTTATTTAAATGCCTTGTTCTACAGTTCTTTGAAGTGGTTGAAGATTACCTATACTGGTTTCTCAGTTAACCATTTTAAAGGCAGGGCCATTAGTACCTCTAAAGGTTTGTCAGTTGCTTTGTGTTCTTGTACAGCCTGAATGACTAGTGACCTTTGTCTATAATTATATTATAATATCTTCCCCAGAAATTTAAGTTTTGGGGACTGCAGGAATGTTACTCTGAATATTCCACTGTTGCAATAGGTAGACCCATAAGTTATTGGGTATGTGTTATGTATATGGGACAAAGCCTATTCCTAATTATATCTTAAACCTGAATGAATAATGAAGTCAGTTCTGTATTATCTGGTATAGAGTCAATTGTTTCAATGTGTAAGATTACTCATCCTGTATATTGTGAATCAGTAACTATATTGAAAGGTTCTTTAAAATTCTTTAGTACCATGAAAATAGTGTATAACTCTGCCTTTTGGAAAAAATTATGAGAGCTTTGTTCCAACTTACTTAAATCTTCTGATTGATAACCTGTCTTTCCTGATTTATTTGCATTAGTATAAAATGCATAAGCTCCAGTTATTGGTTCATCACATACATTTCAGGAAAAAAAATCCAAGTTGTTCTCTTTATAAGGTTAATTTCATTGCTTTTGGGATAATTGCTATAAAACTCTCCTAAAAATTAGCACAAGTTCTTTGCCAGGGTTCACAATATTTCCATAATTTTTTAATTTCACCAGTAGTAAAAGGCACTATACTCTCTTCTGAGTCTATTTCTGCTAATTGACAAAGTTTCAATTTTCCTTTTATAATTAATTCAGAGACCTTTTCCTTTACATTTTCCATGTAAGTTTTTAATTTTTTAACTTAGTTTATGTGGTAAAAAATCAATTTTGCGGGGCTGGAGAGATAGCTCAGAGGTCAAGAACACTGATTGTTCTTCCAAAGGGTCTGAGATCAATTCCTGGCACCCACATGGTGGCTCACAACCATCTGTAAAGAAATCTGGTGCCCTCTTCTGGCCTGCAGGCACACATGCAGACAGAACACTCTAAACAAAATAAATAAATAAACCTTTAAAAAAAGAAGTAGCAACAAAAATAATTTAAAGAAAAGATCAATTTTGCAATAATATCTTCCCTATACATTAAAATTTCTATAGGAGAAATTCTAGAAGGCAATATGACTAGATTGCAATTAAGATTTGGATTCACCCTATCAACATGAGCCTCCTGAAATTTCTCTTCAACGACAGTTAATTCTTTCTCAGCTTTAGCTGCTAATTCTCTGGGACTATTTAACTCTTTGTCACTACCTAAGGTTTTGTTTAAATGAATTGTTAGATCAGGTATTATCTCAACAGCCAGTCATAGACTGGAAATATCCTCTAATAATCTTTGAAAATCATTAAGAGTTCACAATTGGCCTTTCCTCATTTGTGCCTTTAGTGTTCTAATTTTCTTTAAACTTATTTTATGACTTAGGTAATTGATGGAGTCTCCTCTTTGTATTTTTTCAAAAGCAATTGGTAATCTCCATTTAGGCAAAACTTTCTTAACTTCCTTTAATATTCTTTCTAATGGATCTGCATTTGAATCAGATAATAAAATGTCATTCATTTAATGGTAAACTATAGATTAGGAAATTGCTTACATATTATTTCCAATGACTGACTTGCAAAGTATTTGTACAGGATGGGGCTATTGAGCATTTCCTGTTTGAGGACAGTCCATTGATATCTCCTTGTAGGCTGAATGTAGGAGAATTATCATAAGTAGGCACTGTGAAGGCAAATTTTTCTCTGTTCTTTTACTGTAAAGTTATAGTGAAGAAATAATCTTTTAAAGCAATAGCTATGAGAGACCATTCTTTAGGTAATAGAGAAGACAAAAGAATTCCAGATTGTAGTGGGCCCATAGGTTGAATTACCTTGTTGACTGTGCTTAGATCTGCTACCACTCTCCAATTATCAGATTTTTTTTTTAACAACAAATACAGGTAATTCCAAAGGCTGGTTGATTCTTTAATATAGTGAGCATCTAGTTGCTCCTGTATCAGTTGTTCTAAAGCCTGTAGTTTGTCTTCTGTTAAAGGCCATTGTAAACCATCTTGGTTCCTCAGTTAACCATTTCAAAGGAAGGGCTGTTAGTACCTCTGAAGGTTTGCTAATTGCTTTGTGCTTTTGTACATCTTTAATGGCTGGTGAACTTTGTTTCTAATACCTTATATCTTTCCCAGAAACATGAGCTTTTGGGGCTGCAGGGATTTTAATCTGGGTATTCCATTGCTACAACAGTTCATGACCCCATAAATTCACTGCAATATTAGGTACATATGGCCTCAGCTTTCCTTTCTGTCCTGGCACTATGCATTCAACCTGTCTCTTGCTTTCTTTCACTTGAGATAGGATTCCAGTTCCTAAGAACTGAACATCTGCCTCTTGAAGAGGTCAATTTGGATGCCAAGATTCTGGAGTAGTGAGAGTCATATCTGCACCTATGCCCAGTAAATCCTCAATGACAATGTTATTTATATGTATACTTAAGCTTTGGTCTTTGATCACTTATAGAAGTTTGCCAAAATATACATTTCCTATTTCCTATTGGAGTTTTTTTTATTCATCCTCCATATCTATTCCATTCTCGTCAACAGTATTTTTTTAACAGTAGGAACTGGATTTTTTAATTTTTCTGGCAAGACCTGTTCTTTACAATGACTGAGAATGACTGGACCTTGTTTGACATGGGGGCCTGCGAGAGCCGCCCGCCCCAAGAGTTTTCCAATGTTATTGGGTTGTCTTGTCTGTCTTTTGTTGGTCTCCATTCTTTGGTCCAATGTGAGTCTTTGCCAGATCCCCTACATATTCCAGACATTTGAGACTGCCTATTCTTGCCATTCCCAGAGGAGACATTAGCTGTAGGAATTTCTTGCCTACACTCCATTCTCAGATGTCCTATTTTACCACAATGAAATCATTTGGCATTTTGCTGTCTTCTCATACCATCAGAAATTGCTTCTCCTACCCAAGCCTCAGTACTATAGCCAAATGTCTCAACATCCATTCACCTATTAGTGCTGATCTGACCTTTAAAGTCCCAAGTCTCTATCTATTTTTATTCTAAATTGGCATTTTCAAAAGCCAGAGATTCAATAAGTACACATCTAGCTTCTGAGTCTGTTATTCCTACTTATAAAGCCTTGGTTAATCTTTGTAAAAGGTCACTAAAGGGTTTTCTCTGGCCCTATTAAACCTGGTATATGATTCAATTCTGTTTCCTATTTCTGAATCTTGTCTCAAGCATTTAAAGCTGCTGTGCTGCATAGGGACAAGGTGTGTTTATCATAGAGAGCCTAGTACTGTGGGTCTGAGTAATAGTCCTTTCCAAGAATTTGATCTTGGGAAGCCTCAAATCCTTTGACTTTTCCCTTCTGTTCTAAAATGTTTGCCTTTTCTTGCCAATAGCATTTCCACAGCAGCTGAGGTCTGCCTTCTAGTACCTGTCTTCTAGGTCTGCCTTCTAGACTAATTGAAGCCAATCATGTGGAATAGCCTTATTGCTTGAAGCCCATGCTTTTCACATTTCCCTAACAAATGGGGAGTGCAAGCCATAGATATTGTTGCTTGCTTAATTTCCTTTAGATTGCTCATACCTTTAGGTTACTATTTACCTTCTCTGAATACCCTTGGGTATTTCATACTAGATAGCTTCTAAGATGATATTACCAGATGGACAGCTAAAACTCTGAGTATGTCATCCCAGACTCTGGCATGTACTGGTGAGGCCAAATCCTGTTCTTGTATCTTCTGTCCTTGCTTATCATTACAATAATATCCTCAATGTTTCAAATCTTTTTACTACTGTCTTTTGTAAAGTCTGAATCTCTAGTCTTGTGTGCTATTCTAGTGCCCTCATTGATTCATTTAGATTCTGGTCCTTATTTTACATATATGGTTTCAAGTTATAAAATTTGTCCAGTAAAGATAATGTCTCATCCTTGGATTTTATTTGGATGCTGTGCAGATTGCCTTCCTGGAGAGATACCTTATCTGTTAACCTATCTTAACTTTTCAACAGATTCAGATTGTTAAATTCAACAGTATGAATTCTTTCAGATAATTTCTCAGCACCATTGACATGTATTGAACTTTGCTTGTCAAATTGTTATCCTTTTCAATAGTATTTCTCCATGTCTGTCTGGTCCCTGGTGCCTCCTTTCCTTTCTTCTTTAGAGCCTAAATTCCTCCACCTACTTAGTCTCTCTGTTCAGAAGTTCTACCCATACTTCTTCCCCTACTATTGACTTTTTAGCTTTTATTGGACCAATAAGGTTCCTCTATCAGGCAAGGTATGACAGCAACACATCTTTACACAGTAAAACAAATCCAACACATCTTTTTATAGTTAAATAAATACAATACATCTTTGAATATTTAACAAATGTTCCACAACAGGTATATGCACATGTCTAGCATCACAGCATTCCAGAAAGTGTAGGCTGGAAAGTCAGAAGTTGAAAGTTTTTCTTAACTGCATAGTAAATATGAAGCCAGGCTATATTACAAGAGACTCTATTTCAAAAGTTTACAATAATAATTCCCATGAACATAGAAATTGTAAGTTACCCATATGGATATGATTTGGTCAAGAGACAACACTGGCCATACTATTATCTACAGATTTTACTCATTATTTATATGGTCACTTTTTAAATTGTGCTTTGGGTATGTAATACAGTCTCTGTACAGCATAGTGATCAAAGATCATGTATTCAAGGTTAGCTTTGCCTTATACCAATTCCAAATCAGCCAGAGAATCCCAGTGAGGCAATGTCTCAAAAGAAAAGCAATGACAATAGCAACAGAAAGGTTAGCAATCTCTCAGATTAATATCAAACAGTCAGAAACTAAAAATAGAACAATTCCAAGCTTCAATAGCTAAACAAGAGTAAATCAGCTAGGTGGTAGTGGCACATGCCTTTAATACCAGCCCTTGGGAGTCAGAGACAGATAGCATGATCTACAAAGTGTGTTCCAGAATAGCCACAGCTGTTACACAGAGAAACCCTGTCTAGAGGGAGAGAATGAATGTAAAGAAAAGGAAGTCTCAGCAAGTATGACAACTGGAGTTTGAAACCAGAAACTCATATAGAAAAGGAGATGAGAAATTCTTGCAGATTTTTCTAAAATCTAAATAGTCCCTTCCCCTCAAACACACAAATGACCTAGTGAAATAGGTCTAAAATCTGAGAGGCTGAAATGTAGCTCAGCTATTAGTGTGTTTGCCTGGTGTGCATTTAATTCAAATTTGAATAAGTCAATCACAGTCTTGGCAAAATAGTCTGAAAATCTTTTAGATGTGATAATTACAATAATTAATATTCTTGTATTTTGTAGAAAATAGCGTCTTCACAGTTTAAGGACAAGAACATGCAGGAGAGAAAGTCTTTTACAATTGTTTCTTAAAAACCCTGTGTGTGTGTGTGTGTGTGTGAATGTTTACACATAGGCCACAAAAAGACATAAAGACATTCTCTTCCATCACTCTTGACCTTACTGACTTGCTATAAGGTCTTTTACTGAACTGGAAGTTCACCATTTCTGCTGGGCTTCCTGGGCACCAAGTTTTCTGGGTTCTCCTGTCTCTGCCCCCCACACAGTACCAGGCATGTGCATTTATACTCACGTTTTCATCTAAGAGGTATAGTTTCAGATTCAGGACCTCTAACTTACAGAGCAAGTGCTCTTACACTCTGTGTTGTTGCCCGCCCCTTCCAAAGATAATTCAACAAAGACAAAGAAAACAAATAGCTAAAAGAAATGTGAAAGAAACTTGGTAACTTTTGTTATCTGAGAGAACTTTAGTGTTGGGTGGTAGTATCAAGTAAGGAGGAACTGAGTCAGCGTGTACTGAACAACAGTTCCGAAAATGCCAGGTAAATAGGAAGAATAGTTTTCTTTTTCCAAATAACCCTTTTCCTACTTTTTGCTTGGGAAAGCACCACTTTGTTTCTGCAAGATGGTGATGAGAGTCCTTGTGCCACCTGTCTGCAACTACTGCACTCAGAAGCTTGCAGGTGGGAGAGATATGTCACTCATCTCTCAAGGACAGTTGAGGAGTTAGGGCTGGGTTCACAGTAGTCAGTAGAGAAAGAAATGGATGTGGTTTACTTGTGGTGTTTGTTTGAAGTAGAGTGCCCACGGCCCAAACATCCATTCCATTCTGCTCAGCAGTCTTTTCTAGGGGCTTTCTTTTGCTTTGGGGAATACTTCTCAAGCCTGGGTTTCACCACCCATGTAGGGGATTAAAAATGAAGAAAGAAAGTTAGTTCAATAATTTCCATAAGCTTTTCAGAATCTTAGTCTCTGCCCAGTTTGCCTCATTTCACCACCGTTCACAGTCTCCTGATATCTAGTTTACAGATTTCGCCTAGAGTGTTTAGCTATTGTTAAAAGAGGTATGGGAAGGATCAGGAAAATGACTCAGTGGGCAAAAATGCTTCCCACCCAAAATGAGGACCCAAGTCTAGCCAAATAGGCAATCTCTGTGTTAAAAAAAAATCAAGGTGGAGAGTAATCATGAGAAACACCCAATACATGTTCCTACATATGAATACACATATGAACATGCATAGTCACATACACCACACACATAAACATACAGGAGGAAGAAATGTGACAGAATGCACTTATTTCATCCGTCTTATCTGGAACTAATAAACCTTAGCTTAACTACTAGAAAGATGAGGTTATCATCAACTGAGATAGCGAGGACAATGGGTAAATAAGATTGCACACAATGTTCATTAGTTCAGCTTTTGTTTGTTGAGTTTAAAATATCTACTAATCAAAACAAGTAGCAAAATTGACTAGGTAGTCATCCAAACTTAGAATTTAGTAAAGATAACTGTGTTGGTGGTGTTAATTCAAATGCAATAGAATGTATAGAACATCATTGCAGCTGTGATATTGAAGGGATAAACAGTGGTGGGAAAAATAAAAGAACAAACACATCCAACTGCGAAGCAGGAAACAGTAGCAGGGGAGTGAAACCAAAGTCTGTGATGTCACAGAAATCAATGGAAGAAAAAGGGTTTCATGCAAAAGGAGGTGATTATCTGTGTAAAGTACAGCTAATCACTGATATTTGTTAGCTGAATATAGAATGAAATTTCACAGTGTAGAATGAGAAAAACCTGTCTTTGCGTCTTGGTCCAATCCTTGCAGTGGCTGGCTGAGTGTTTGGTAGATTTTCTTGGTCTGCTCTGGACTGTCAATGTCTGTTTCAGAAAGCCTCTGAGGTCTCTCTCTTGGTCCCCTCAGTGTTGTGTCAAGCTCTTGGTTGCCTCAGTATTATAGCAAGCTCTCAGCTTTTAGGCAGGGTGTAGCTAGTAGCTTGGGGAATCCAGTGGATGGGGTTGCGTTTAGGGGGAGCCTACCTGCAGGAAACACCCTGCTGGCTGGCTAGAAAAGCTGAGAGAGTTGTGGGAGGGGCCCGGGGTTTTATCCCACTGTGGAGGTCCTAGAGATGGGGTGTCCCTCCGCTTGGCTGTTCACTCATCACTTAAGCCCCCTCAGTATTGGAGTAAGCTGTGTTTCAGAGTTCCACTGAGGTTGCAGTAGAATAGGTGGGTTTAGGGGCAGGGTGTGGCTTGTAGTTTGGAGGAGCCGCTGGATGGAATTGAATTTTGGCCGAGCCTATTCACAGTATTGAAGCCTCTTTTTGGACTCTTCAAAACAGGGTTTCTCTGTAACTATGGAGCCTGTCCTGGAACTAGCTCTTGTAAATCAGGTTGGCCTCAAACTCATAGGGAATCTGCCTGTCTCTGCCTCCTGAGTGCTGGATTTAATGGTGTGTGCCACCTCTGCTTGACTGTAGATGGATTTTCAAAATGATTGTACTGGGGAGAGAAATGAGAAATATCAAGTGATTCCTAGAGTAGATGAGGGCTGTGGTTTGAATGTTTGTGTTGGAGTTCTAGCCCAAGTTTAAGTCTTGGGAAGAGGAGTCTTAAGGAGGTGAAGCATTTGTAGAGATGAGGTGCTCACGAGTAGATTATAGCCTTTATTCAAGGGCCGGGGAAGCTTGTCAGCCTCCACAATCTGTGTCCCTTGAGGAAGAAGCAAGAGGTACTACATGTGAGAGACACACGGAACCTGCAAAGTGCACTGATCTTGGATTTCACAGCTTCTAAAGCTGAAGGAATTAAGTTTCCCAAGTCGAGAAACTGTTCTTTCAAAGGCTTAAGGGTCTAATAAAAAAGGGCAAAGATGTTTGTGATGTGATGATTATTCCGTTAAATCTCTTCACTTCTTTATGATATACATAAAAGACACACAGTCTTTCTGTGTGGTGTTCAAAATTTGAGGAAGAAAGTGAAGGTCAGAGATATTTAGAAGAACCAGGCAGTGAACAGACTGTGGTAATGCACCAAGGCCAATCAGAATTTGTCATAATTTTAAAAAAAATGATTTTGGTTAGAGAGACGAATGTATCCAGGGTAATCTGTCGGCAGAGAGCAGTGAATCCAGGTCTACTGCTTCATCCTTTCAAGTTTCTCCTTTATCAAATTTCATACGACCCTCCATTGTCATGTTGCTCTGGAAGATATACTTGAGCAAAATACAGAAAATGTGGTACTGAAGGAGATACAAACCAGACGTTGTAAGGATGTGCAGTAAGGCAGATGCATCCCTTTTAACTTGTGAGAGAAACAGAGTGCCCTCTGCTGGACACAGATTGCTCTCTCAGATTCCTTTCTTGCTGCCATCAGAGGCTGGTACATTTTGGCCTTTGCTGAAATGTGAACACTGAAAGAGAATCAACGTGGAATTTCCACTCTGATTCCGAAGCATATGGGATTGAATAGCACCTAACAGGTACACAGTCCAGTAAGCTATTGCATTGAAGAGAAAAGTTTTAGAATTTTCTCTATATTATCTTTTTCAAGCTACTAAGACATGGGGCATTTAATCATGTTTGTCAACGCAGAGACCCGCCTGTAGGTTGGGCTTGCAGTACATTTCCAGGAAGGATTCACTGAAGGAAGAAGGTCCACTGCTAGATGGGTGACAGCTTCTAGGGACTGCTCAGATAACACAGGAAGTTCAAGAAAAAGCAGTGCTGCTTTGTCTGTGCATCTCAGTTTCTTGCTGTCGATTGTGACTGCTCTGTTGCTGCTCCTGCTGTCCTTCATGGAAATTAGAACTAAAAAGTGGGCTTATTAGATTGTCTTACATGCTATGGTCCAGGTCATCTAAAAATAGCTGCCTACCAATGGAAATTGAAGAATCCAATAGATTGCTTCTCAGCCTTTTCCCAAAGATCAAGTGAAGAATCCAGTAGTTGTTCAGCCCATGAGGCTTGATGTCTCAGCTGGTTATAAGTACTTACCAAAATTTCAAAGAAGTAGGCTCTAATGCTGGTAAAGGAATGGGCTTGGTAGCCAGAGCTAGAGCAAGGAGGCAAGAGGGACTGTTATTCTTCAATATACTTTATGTGTGACTACAGCTGCCAGAAGATGAGATGCTGATCAAATTTGGGTCATAGTCTATGTCTGATTCAGATTTCTTTCTTTCTTTCTTTCTTTTTTTGGTGATTTCAAGATAGGATTTACTGTGTAATTATGGAACTCATTCTGTATGCCAGATTGGTCTCAAACTCAGAAAAACCCACTGCTTCTGCCTCTTCCGGCCTGGTGTTAAAAGTGTGCACTGACACCAAGCAGCTAAAGGTTGTTCCTGTCATCTCAACTTATCCAAATTAATGGAGGATTTTCCCGTTTGAAAACATTTAAGTAAAATCTCTCTCAGATATGATCAATTCTTTGTGTATTAGTTAATCCTAGAGGTAGTCAGTTTGACTACCAAAAATAAACATCTCAACAGCCAAGACAAACAAAATGAGAAAAAAATTGCTTGCTTTTGCAAATTATAATTATAATTTAATTATAAATTAAAAAGAGGGGCTAGATAGATGGCTCAGCAACTAGAGCACTAGGTATTTTCACAGAGGACCTTTATTCCATTCCTGGACCCTGCATGCTAGCTCACCATTTGTCTAATTCCAGTCCCAGGTATCTCATCCCTTCTTCTGCCCTCTGTAGGTACTGTGCTCAGGCATATGCAAGCAAAACACCATATAACTAAAGATTTTTTTTAAGGTTAGAAAAAAGAAAGAATGAAATTCTCTACAGTGAAGTCCCGACCTGAGACAGACAGCAAGCCAGGTCTAGTTAAAGTGGACTCCTACTTGTCTTGCATGGAAGCAGCTGTGGCCTTCTGCCTTGTCACCCTCTCAGAGCAACACCAGCTTTGCTCTGAGAGTAATAGAGATCATCATAACCGTTCTTCCAGTAGTGCTGTATACAGGGCTGTTAGGTGACTTTTCCTTGAAGTTTTCTGCTTTTGTGTTCTCTATCTTTTGTATCTGTGAGAATTATGGTTTTGGTGCAGTTATCTTTCAGATCAAACATCAAGATTAACAATCAACTTTTCACAGTGTCCTCTACTTGATTTTCAACTAAGACCTTATGGTATCATATGACCATGCCAGAGGCATTTCTTTCCATCATTTGTCTCATTTACATATGTTCCTACAAGACTTCGAGGTAAGAATGTCCCTAAATATCTGTTTTTACATTGTAATCATGTTCACTAGTGGATTTGCTAATTTATCATGCTTAAGGAAGGGAGAATATTACATGAGCATATTCGGACTCACTAAGTAAAATCCCCTTGCGCCCTTTGTTGAGGAAACACACTGCTTTGAAAATAACATTCATGGTCTTCATGCTTCCTACAAGCAAGAATTTTTTTCTCATTTCTTCTGTCTTGGCTGTTGAAATGGCTATTTTTGTTAGTCAAACTGACTACCTCTGGAATTCCTAATAGACAAAGAATTAATTATACCTGAGAGAGATTTTACTTAAATGTTTTGAAATGGGAAAATCCTCCATTAATCTGGATAGTTTGAGATAATAGGACCCACCTTTAGCTGCCTGGTGGCCATGCACACTTTTATCACCATGACCCAGGAGCCAGAGGCACTGGGATTTTCTGAGTTTGAGACCAGTCTGGCCTACATACTGAGTTCCACAACTACACAGAAAAATCCTGTCTTGAAATCACCAAGAAAATCTGAATCAAACAAGACTATGATCTAACTTTAACCTTCTTACCTTCTGGTAGCAGCACTTACATAGAAAGTATATTGAAGTAGAAATGTCTCTTTGTTGTCACCTTGCTCTGCCTACCAAGCTCATTCCTTTATGAGTACTAGAGACTACTTCTTTGAAATTTTGGTGAATATTTAAAACCATAGAGACATCAAGCCTCGTGAGCTGAAAAACTACTGGATTCTTCACTTGACCTTTGGGAAAAGACTGAGAAACAATCTACTGGATCCTTCAATTGTCATTTATAAGTAGCTATTTTTAGACAACCTGAAACACAGCTTCTGAGACATTCTAATAAGCCCACTTTTTAGGCACATGTTGAGCTTCGTTCTACCTGTCCTGTTCATGTAGAGAATCTTGAATTACCGCAGTTGTATATTTTATTTGCCTGACCATGTGCTAGCTAACAATAGTGCTCGTGAAGACATTCCTTCTAGTTCCATTATTCTCTATGTATTCACATTTCCATGAACACTACTCTTTTTATTATTATTTATTTTCCTGGAGTTTGCTTCGAGTTTCAGTAATAAAACTCATAAAGCAAAGGAGCCATCATTCAGCCTTCTGATGGGGGAAAGACCTATCATCTTGTTTCAGATCTGACGCCTGCTTTTCTCTTTTCTGTTGTGTGAAATATCTGTGAAAACCTTGTTAAAAATACCTTCAGTTCATCTGACCTCAGCATGAAGCCACAGAACAAACACCTCCTTCTGTGACCTCAAAATTGTCTTTAGCTGTTAATATTCTGGGCATTCTTTCCCCTTTGGGACAGGGAAGCTGTGCACTCACCTAGCACAGCACAGTGCACTGTACAAGCTAGCTGGTCACGTTGTGTCCTGGAGGAAAAAGGGAAAGTTCCTATGGAGTGCAAGATTATGACAGTGTCTTCTTTTTGGAGTCAGGGAAAGTGATATTGAAATGCATACCTTGGTCAATCTAGAAAAGATGTTTAACTGAGGTGGAAGGAATGACCAGAAACCTCTGTGCTGTGTCTTTAAGCACACTACAGCCCTGTGGGAGGTGTTCTTGTCACTCAAGCCGCACTAGCCAATCAGGTTCTCCAGGTGACCTGCCAGTCAGAAGCAGTGCAGGGCTTCCCCGTTCAGTCTTCATTGGTTTCGTGCGCTTCTGTGAAGTTGCTGCTGCGGGGAGATGGCGAACTGAGAGCTTTGGCGAGCTGAGAATCACAACATGGTGAGCCGGGGGGGGGGGGGGGGGGGGGGGGGGGGGGGGGGGGGCGGGGGCGGGGGGGAGCGGGGGGGGGGGGGATGCTGTCTCCAGATGGGGAGGAGCAGAGAATGAGGTGCGGGAGACAGCATGTTGTGTCCTCCCGGGATCTGTGTGGGAAGTTGCTGCCAGATTCCCTGTGTTGTGAAGTCCCGTGTGGTCCTGTAAATTCCTAAATCTAGGGACAGAACTCTGAATAACTTTGTGCTTTGGGCTTAATCGACTTAGAGAATTGGGAGCAGGGTGCTTGTGTACAAACATCTTTCTTGTCAATTTCAATATGACAAACTCGGAGAAGCCTAGTTTCTCCAGTAACTTCTCAATATTGAGCACTTTGCCTTTAACCTTTACATACAATCTCCATTTATATTTAACTATGTGGACGTTATCAAGGCATCTCACCTGTTGGGTAGCACTGCACTTCTAAGCTGCAACGTGGAAGAGTTGAATTGCTGATATAAAGGATTTGTCAATGCCTTGGAAATAGTTCAGTCTCACAAAGTAGAATTTAGCTGAGGGAGGACTGCCTCTAAAGCCCTCAGAAAATAAATGTGTTTTAATCAGGGCTGTGAGAGATTAGGATGCTAGGGTACACATTGTTCAACTGGATTGTCCAGATACTTGGCTCCAATCCGTGACAAAGAAGCCACCACCGATTTAAACCAGGCACCAGGCACATCCCTGAAAGACTCTAAATGCATTTCTGAGGCCTCTCAGCTCTAAAGACATTTTCTGAAGCCTCTTAGCATTTGGAAAGGCAACAGTTGCCCACACACATCCTGACTGCTCATCCTCCTGTGTCCTTGTGAAGAATCTTCAAACATAGCTCCATTCTGGAATTGAGGCAAAGAAAACCCACAGATGTTGACTCAGGTCCTGATGTATTGGTTTAGTCACTGGAACAAGGTCAGGATGGCTCACAGATGCTCCCCTTTATCTGACCCGATCAGGCAGCTATTCTCCTGTCCTGGAGACCAATCACTGTTAGGAACCCTTTAAATAAACCAATCCAATAAGTTGGAAAACAACCTTCAGATTCCCCCCTTGTGTCTATGGCTTTTTGCTTTAAAAGATGGGCTGTAACAGCTATCGGGGGTCCTTCATATCCTGAACCTGAAGGGCCCTGTCATGACAGAATAAAAATCCTCTTGCTTTTGCATCAATTGTGGCTGTGTGAGTGGTGTCTGCAGCAACTCCTCCCTGATGTTCGGACTTTTAGTCCAACATTTTAGTGCATTGGCCGGGAAGTGAGTTGCTTCCAGATCCATTCCAGATCCAGTTGGAGGTAAGAGCGGTTCATACTGTCTTTGTCTGTCTGTCTGCTTTGTTTCTGTGATTATTGTAGTTTGCGTTCGTTGGTATTCTGAGAAATTGTACCTACATAGGGCCAGTATCTGAAGGGACTAAGAGTGACCAGGTCACTCCTCTAGTTCCCAGGAGGCACGACTTTTTGTCGCTCACTTCCATCTGAATCTGTAGTGCTGAGCAGCTTCTGATTTTGAGTTTGGTTTTCTGATTTTGAGTTTGGTTTTGGCTTTTCATGTCTTTGTTTTCATGTAGTGTCTTTGTTTTTGTATATCTGTTTGTACTCGAGTCTAAATCTGGTACCATGGTTGAGCAAGTGACCACTCATTTGACCCTGACTTTAGATCATTGGAAGGAGGTTAAAGATAGAGCTCGTAATCAGTCTTTGGAAATACGAAAGAAACGCTGGCAAGTGTTCTGCTCCTTGGAATGGTTCATTTTTAAAGTGGACTGGCCACAGGGTGGAACATTCAATCTAGACACTGTTTTGCAGGTTAAAGAAAAAGTCTTCCAGCCTGACCCTTATGGCCAACCAGACCAGGTTCCCTATATTGTCACCTGGGAGAGCTTGTCCAGAGAACCCACATACTCTGGATCAAACCATTTTGTCACAGAACACAGTGCAGGCACCACGGCTGGCTTCCCACTGACTTTGATAATGGCCGTCTGCCCCTCCCCCGCCTCTCTCACACCCAGTCCGACTGCCTGTTCTTTGACCCTCCTTCTGGGGAGTGCTCCCCGGCCAGGGTCGATGTGCGGGGGCGGAGGGGGGTGCAAGGCGCCCCGGTTCCGCGGGCATCCTGCACCCCACGGGCAGGCCCCGGCTGTTCACGCCTTGCCGGGACTGCGCTGCTGAACCGCCCTGCTCGCTGTTGGGACTGCCGGCCCCACCGCCTCTGCGGTCAGCATGGGCGAAAAGGCAGGCCAGGGGAAGGCTCGCCACGGGCTCCAACTATGTTGCCCCGTGAGGAGCCTCCGCTGTGGGCACCGGCAAGTGGACGCTCGAACTCCTAGCATCATCGCCCGAGCCCAGGGCGCATAACTCTCCCCTCAGTGCCGGGTCCTGGGGCGGCACTGAGCCTCCGCTGCGTCCCACAGGGGAGTTCACTAATGGGAGAGCCATCTTAGGTGTATTAAAACCAAACAAAGGCTTTGGCTCCCAAATAAGCCCAGCTGATGGCTCATCACTCCTCTTGGGCTGTGTAATCCTGCCCACCTCTGCTCACAGCTAGTTCTCCCTGCTACAGCAGATAGAGACTGGGGCTGGACATGAGAGGGGAATGCTTGCCCCCCTGAAGTCCCAGTGCTGAATGTGACGTCCTCCCTTGCTCCAGCAGGGCTCCGTTCTGACCTGGAGTCCACCAGCACTGTGCAGGAGGACTGGGGGGAGGAGGGCTGCCTTAGTCCAGGGTGCTCCCTCCCCCTATAGCCAATGCCAAGGTCTTCCCAGCTCCTATTGGCAGGAATGTCTTCAAGGGCCTTCCTCTTCCACTCTGCCCACTGCCTATGTGAAAAAGCTAGCATTTCCAGGTGCCACCTCAGCCAGGCCTGGTGCCCCCCAATCCTTGGGCTTAGTATGAGGGCTCAAGAGGAGCCTCCATGGCAAAGGATGTGGCATTCCCGAGGAACCGAGTTGAGGCTTCCAGGTGGCCAACCAATCCTGACCTGACAAGTTCCCTAGAATGGATTCCTCATGGGGCCTCTGATGGTTTACTAGCTTTCCTCCCAGCCCATTGTGTGGGCTTGGACTTATGGTAGCATGTAGGCACCAGTCAAGTCAGCCATTGACCATCCCCTCCCCAGTCTCTTTTTGGGGGTCTTTGGGAATGTGCTAGCTAGGATGCTGGGGGTACTGAGGTGGGGTTATGGGAAGCTTGTGGCAGCGCATCTAGGAGCTCACTGTGGATGGCTGAGGCTAGAGCCAGGTCCTGGGGTGGGGGATCTCCAGTGGGGTTCCCAGCGGGGGCTTCTTTCCAAAGAGAAGGCTTGTTTTCCCTGGTAACTAAGGTGCTAGGGACTGAATGGCAACCCCCCTTCTACAGGTGCCATGTGAAGCCTCGTGCCAAAGATCTGTGGCCCTTGCCCAGGGGAGGTAGCCAGTGCTAGCGCCAGGGTCACGGAACTAAGGCCTCCCGTGGAGGCACACATGCCAGGGGGTCAAAGTTGGTGCTAATTCCTCCCCAACAGGACCCAGTAAGCCTGGGAACCTGCAGTAGGCTGTTTTTCTGGGGTCAGATACCCTATTAGAAAGCAAACGCCCCATAAAGAGCCTGGACCTCTTCATTTTGGCCACAGGGCTAGGTATGGCAACAGATAGAGAGATTACAAAAAAGTATCCCTGTCGGGCTGGAGAGATGACTCAGAGGTTAAGAGCATTGCCTTCTCTTCCAAAGGTCCTGAGTTCAATTCCCAGCAACCACATGGTGGCTCACAACCATCTGTAATGAGGTCTGGTGCCCTCTTCTGGCCTGCAGGCATATACACAGACAGAATATTGTATACATAATAAATAAATATTTTTTTAAGAAAGAGTATCCCTGTGACTTTTGGTAAACGGCGAATGTGGATTCAGGAGCAACAGGTTGTAGGGCAGGCGAACATCAGAAGGGCCTCCCAGCCCTGATAGCATCTCTCTTCTGGGGATGCTCTGTTCCAGTCATCACGTGCTGTGTCCAGGGTAAAGCTTCTGGTTTAAAAATTGAGGGGAGTTAAGCTGAGTCACTTTGAAAGAATGTGCTTATAGAAAAACTGCAGGTTGGTTCCTATATTTCTTACTATGCAGTGTGTCCCCCCAAAAAATGAATTCCCACCTCTGTTTAGATGGGTACAGGATTACACTGTCTTCAAGAAATATTGCAGTAGGAGCCCTGGCCCTGAGCCAGGGCCATGTGAACAGCTCATCTGAGCTTCTAAACCGGCCCATGTTTAGATCTGAATTTGACACTTGACTGCTCGCAATGCTTGTGATGAGGTGGGGGCCCCGAGTTGCCCCACATGGCAAAAATCAGGTGAAGCCTCTCACCCCACTACAACGGCAAAGGTGGTATTGCTAAATGATGAGGCCGAGTTAAAATGGCCCTTTTGACTCTTTATAATGTTTATGGCTATTTAAAAACATGATGATCCTCATTTATTATTGATATAAAAGAGGTACATTTTGGGTTGTTTTCAGATTCTGTCTATGATAAAATAATTCTGCTATGTACATAGTTAAGCACATATCCTTATGGTATGACTAAACATCTTTCATAAATAGGCCCAAAAGGGATATTGCTGAATTTTAAGGTAATTTGTTACCTAATTCTAAAAATTCATCACTAATGTTCAAGGTAGCTTTATCAGTTTGTATTTTTACCAAAAATGGAGGATTTTTATCCCACATTCTCTTAAGCGTAAATTGTCAAACAATATTTTTAAACTTGGTCATTTTTACAGGGATAAGACAAAATCTCAGAGTTGTTTGATTTGCATTTCCCCGATGATTAAGGGTATTACATTGAAGCAAATTTTAAATATCTTTCAGTCATTTTAAGTTTATGTGTTGAGAGTTTACAGTTCAGGTCTGTAACATAATTTTATTTGATTATTTGTTCTTATGAGGACTAAATTCCTAAGTTCCTTATATGTTTTTAAAATAATTGATAAAGATACCTTCCTATTCTACAGGCTGATATTATGTTCTGTTGATTATATCTTTTGCTATACAAAAAGCTTCTCAGTTCTGGAGATCTTATTTATTGATTGTTTCTCTCAGTGTCTATGCCATTGAGGCTGTGTTTGAAAATGTATTTAAACCTTTTTTCTTCTATGAGATTCAGTATTGTTGGTTTTATGTTAAGGTCTTTGATTCGTTTGGATTTCAGTTTTGTGCATATTTATATATGGGTCTGTTTTCATTCTTCTACATGATGATGTTTAGCTAAAAGGAGAAACTGACAGTCAAGATGCTGGTCTCGTGGCAGAACTCAGAGGGGCTGCAAAGCACCCCACTAATTCAGCCAATGTAAGAGAGGTTCTCCAGGGACCAGTAAGAATCTGTGTTTCTTAAATGTTTAATGGAGGTTTATAGGCATTTTACCCAACCTCTGAAGGTCAGCAGGCTGCGGTAGCCATGGCCTTCATAGAACAATCAGCATCAGATATAAGGAGAAAGTTACAGCAGGTAGATAAGTTGCAAGATTATACAGAATTTGGGGAGAAAATGTTAAATGAGAGAAGGGGAAAGTGAAGCAAAAGAGAGAGAGAGGCGGGAGGCAGAGGAAAGAGAAAACCGGAAGATTGTAGACAAGAAAGAAATATTTAACTAGGAAAAAGAAAGGCAGGACTCAGACAGATAGGGAGCCTGGGCAACAGAAGATCAAAGACAGATGAAGACGGACAGAGGCAGCCCTTGGACAAAGGCCAATGTGCTTATTGCAAGAAAAAGGACATTAGATACCTCTATAGATTTTCGAAGGGACACAAGAACTGAGTACTTTGTGCTAAAACAACCATTGAAAAAAAATTAAAGAATACAAACTGGACATCTTATGAACTAGAAATTTGGGAAAAGGACAAATAAAGGACTCTGTTCCTCCCTGGTCACCCCTGAATGTATGATCAAAGGCTTTTGTTGACCAAATGAGGGACTTTCGCTTTCCCTGCTGTTCTCAGTTCTTCAGGAGATGCAGGCTGCTTGTCTGCCTCCGCCTCCACCAGGCCCTCCTTGCTGAGGATGACCACCTCCCCCTGCCATCACTGCTGGAGAAATCCTTGCCTCCTAGCAACTACCTTGGTGCCATGCTTTCCCTAAAGCCCGGCATGAGCCCTGGCTGCTCACCCTGCAGTCTCACTCTCCTCACCCATGTCAGACTGTGATAGAGCACTCACAATGCCACCACAGTCCCTGCTCCTGTGCTCTGCTCACATCGATGGACTATAGATCCTCAGAAAGGACAGGCAGCTAGCAGAATGGCAGGCTGAGCTGTGCCAGACAGAGCCAGAAATGATGGTGAAGTTTGCCTGGGGCACAAGGCTGGGGGTCCAAGCCGAGCAGGTATACAAGACTGAAGGTAAGTGGAAGGCTGAGGCAGCAATGGTGGATGGGAAGCAAATAATCTGGGCCAGTAGCCTCCCTGAAGGGACATCAGCCTGCCCAGGAAGCTGAACTTGTGGCTTTGTGCCACAGACCGGCTCAGGGGAGCCACTCAGACCGTGGGGGAACAGGACGAAGGCTCAGGAGATTTCAGGATACGGAGGAGGAAATGACAGACAGACCACTCTCAATGTGTTTGAGGCATGCTGCTGTGATTTTACTTTTTCAGTGCGAGGCTTTTATATTTTTACAAACAATGAACTTGGCAAAGGCATACATCATCAGATCACAAAATAGAAAAGAACAGCATAAAACAGTTTTACAAAGAGAATCTTTGAAGATGCTTTGGCATGGGTACAAGGACTTTTGCTCTCTCATATTTTGTAAAATAAACTCTTTTTTCTTGCCTTCAGAGAAACCATTGCCCTTGAGCAAGACTATCTTTATCAGCTTGCACCAGGTGGCTGGCTGGTTTGAGCTAAGTGACCTTGTGTGCCTGGGTGGGAAAGAAGAAGGCTATTATCTTCCTGGGAAAACTTTCTGCTAGGAAATATCTAAGACATGATCTCAAACTTGTCTGAAACTCATCTTATACCATTAATCTCAACTCCCTTCCCTTCCCGACTCTCAGGGTCAGATGTTGTAATTAGCCTAGGTTTACTCTGGCCATAAGGAAGGCTGCATAGCCCTCCTATTAAACTGCACATATTTCTCAGGCAAATATTTAGTGTTGCTGCAGCTGTTTTCCTACAGAAGGCTTCTAAGGTTTTTCCTGGTAAAATTAACTCTTTTTGTTCCACATCATCAAGGAATTGTCCTAATGATGACCCTGCCAATTCCCAGAACTGGCTACTTCTTTTAAGGCTTTAATGAATAATGGGGCAGAGCTCAAAAATGTCCTCAGCAGTCTTGTTTGTATCCGCAACTGCCTGGAATAGTCTGATCTGTTAGCAATATGCAAGGATCACAAAGAATACAAAGACAAGGAAAAAGACACACATATGGCTCCAAGTTGAGTCAGTGCAAATGGTGACTCAGGTGGCATTACACCACAACTGATTGCCAAGAGACCACCTGGAACACAGCTCTGAGAAGCACAGATCCCAATCCTCTGGCAACACCTGCCCGTCCAGTCAGCATTTCTGCTACACTGGCATGACAGCCGTGGATGTAGCAGCTTTGATACAAGCTCTACGATGGCAGAGGGAATGTCTAAACTGACAGCAGGTATGCTTTTGCCACCACCCATATACACATATACATGGAACAATATACAGACAAAGAGGACTGTTGACATCTGTGGAAATTTTGAGCCTCTTCAAGGCCACACATTTACCAAAAAAGATAGCCATCATACATTGACTAGGACTGAGACAGCCCATGTAATGGCTAAGAAGATCATAAAAGAAATCTTCCCAAAGTTTGGGATGCTCAAGGTAATCAGGTCTGATAATGGACCTGCCTTTGTTGCCCAGGTAAGTCAGGGACTGACCACCCAACTGGGGATCAATTGAAAATTGCATTGTGCTTACCGACCCCAGTGCTCAGGTCAGGTAGAAAGGATAAATAGAACCCTAGAAGAGACCCTGACAAAATTGACCCTGAAGAACAGCAAAAATGACTGGACAGACCTCCCTCCCTCTGTCCTGTTCTGGGTTCAAAACACTCCTGGGCAATTTAAACTCATTCCTCACAAGATCCTATGTGAGGGCTGCCACCGCTTACTAAGGTGGATGAGGTACATAATCCTGATGCTGTTCTTCCCAGACAGTTATCTGTCCACCTAAAGGCCTTCCCGATTGTCCAAGCCCAGGTGTGGAAGCCTCTGGCTGCTGCCTACCAGCCTGGACACCCAGAGATTTCACATCCGTTGGTGATTCCATATATGTCCGGAGACATCAGTCCTAGAGCCTTAAACCTCCCTGGAAGGGACCCTATGCCATGCTCCTTATGACACCCACTGCTCTCAAAGTAGATGACATTGCAGCCTGGATCCACTCATCTCATGTGAAGCAAGCACCTCCACAGGACGACTCCAGATAAAAGCTTCAGCACACACAAAGCTAAACAAAAGACTCTTGAAACAAATAATAATGCCAAACGAACTCTCCAGGACTTTTATCCTGCATGTAGACATTGTGACTGATATATTTGTTGGGGGTGGGTAAGCAAACTCGACAAGGTGGGGGAGCCTAACCCCCTCTTGCAGGGGCCCTAAGCACCACACCAAGCCCTAAGGCCCCATCGTTTCCCGGCTCCCTCCCTTAAAACCCCTACAAAATTCTGTTGGCTTTGTTTGGTACCAGGGCCTCCTTATTATACGGGGATAGCCTCCTCTAGAAATTTCAGCAATATTACCTCTCATGCTCCCTGTAATAGGGGACACCAGAAAAAGCAGACCCTGACAGAAGTATCTGAAAAGAGACTATGTCTAAAAACCCCAGCCAGACAATATCAACACCTATGTAACCAGATTCTTTCCAGTCCCAGGACTGCAGAAAATAGGTACCCAGAGCCCTCTACTGACCTATGATAGGCTTGCAACACCGGCCCCTTACTCATTTTGCTACTCCTCTTAACTTTTGGACCTTCCATTTTCCACTCACTCCTGATGTTCATTCGTGATTGACTCAGTATTACCCAAGCTTTAGTACTGACCCACTAATATCAGGCTCTCAAGAGAGACCTCAGAGAATCCCAAGATTGGGATTCGGCAAAAGAAGAGGAGGGAATGAAAGACTCTGAATGCATTTCTGAGGCCTCTCAGCTCTAAAGACATTTTCTGAAGCTTCTTACCATTTGGAAATGGGACAGTCGCCCACACACACACATGCTGGACTGCTCATCCTCCTGTATCCTTGTGAAGAATCTTCAAACATAACTCCATTCTGGGAATTGAGGCAAAGACAACCCACAGATGTTGACTCAGTTCCTGATGTATTGATTCAGTCACTGGGAAAAGGTTAGGATGGCTCACAGATGCTCCCCTTTATCTGACCCGATCGGACAGCTATTCTCCTGCCCTGGGATAGACCAATCACTGCTAGTAACCCTTTGAATAAACCAATCCAGTAAGTTGGAAAACAACCTTCAGGTTCCCCCCTTGTGTCTATGGCTTTTCGCTTTAAAAGATGGGCTGTAACAGCTATTGGGGGTCTTTCATATCCTGAACCTGAAGGGCCCTGTCATGACAGAATAAAAATCCTCTTGCTTTTACATCAATTCTGGTTATGTGAGTGATGTCTGGAGCAACTCCTCCCTGATGTTTGGACTTCTAGTCCAACAATCCCCATATCAAAGAACAATCTCTATCAAGCCTTTCAAGGAGGCATTACAGGTTGGAACCCTAAGTGTGTGATGTGATTTCTCAATGGAAAGATATATTAATTCTAGAACAGCTGTATTTACATCCTGTTAGAAAAACTGTTTCTGAGACAAATTCTCTCATGTTGACTTAGGTGGCCTTGCTCTGTTGCTGTCCAGGGCAATGACCTTGCTGTCCTGAACATTACACTTTAAAAATTCCTTTTAAAAATGCCTGTAAAACCTCACAGTTTTAAAAGTATGCATTTGAGTCATGTAGTTGACTATGCAATGCAGTTGCAGGGAAATGATTTGCATATGGAACATTCCTTCTGTCTTCAGACCACAGTAGGTAAAATAGTTTATTGAAGCTGGTGGAGACACAGTGCAGAAAGGGAGAGGTTGGACTGAGGGCAAGAGCTTTCCTCCTTCAACAGTAGTTGAGATTAGCTATGTGGAATCAGGTAGTCAATTGTAGATGCTCTATGTATGTCCTCATTGACCACTGTTTGCAGTCCACAGACCATGGCAATCAAGAATCTGGGAAAGGGCCTGACCTTATCTTGAGACCTAATTGCTATATTTACAGTAATTCATCTAAAATAGAAGATCTGGGTAAAATGTTGTGCCCCATACTTAACAGAACTTTTCTGCATTAAGACATTGATCTTTAGAGAAAATACATGAGAAATCTTTAATGTGCTCTAATACAAATTCCTAGTCTCTGGAGTACATGACCATAAAGTCTATTTCAAGTTTTCAAAATAATTTTTGAGATTACAACTACATCATATTTACATTCTCCTTGCTGCCTCCAAGCCTTAATATGCCTGGATTGTTTTCTAATTCATGGTCTGTTTTTCTTTAACAACAGTTACAAAGTAACCACAGTTACTTTATGAATGTGACCTGTGTTTTTCTGCAGGATTTTCCATCTCTGAGGCAATGGGATGGCTGCACTGGAAAGTGAATGTGTAATGGAATGTGCACACAAAGGACCCTGTGCTTTAGATGAGGAACAGCATGTGCTCTAGGAGAGTGGAATAATGTGTACTAAATACAAACCTTCTAAACTGGGGCCCTGTCTGCTGGGCTGGGAAGGCAGACATGGAAGACCTGTGCTGTCTGAGTCATTTGATCTCTGATCCTCCTGTAGAGGAGCTGCTAATATTGTGAGGCCCAGCTGGGTGGCCCTAGCCAGTGACGGATTCTGGGAAGGGTTAGCAATCAAGAGTACTAGTGGCAGACAGTTTGTGAGTTCTTTTCACGAGTCTCTTCTGTCTCTGCTGTAGAGAGTGGTAAGGAAGACTATAAGCTATCCTGTAATGAGTGGAAGGTGTTCAGAGCAGGTCTGTTGAACTGTCATTTCCACTGTGACTTGGATGGACCATGATCCAGACTGTAGTTATGTTGGTCCATGTGGTTCATGTTGGCAGTGGCCCTTGTTTTCTGAGCCTCCTTGTGTATGGATTTAGTGGGGAAGGGGAGATTATTTTTTTAAATCACTATGACTATTTTCTGTGTCTGCCTGGATATGCACCATATGGATACCTGGTCATCAGAGTAATCAAAGGATCTCAAAAATCCTGACCATGGAAAAATGGAAAGTTGTGATTCCCATGTAACTACTGGCAAATGTGTCTACCTACATTTAAGATCCATTAAGACTGTATTACTCTGCCCTCTCTCCAGCTCTATGTTGATTATTTATGACCAACACTTATATTTCAATTGTTTTCATCTGTCCACTTATAACTGTTTTATACAGGAAGTTCTTTTTCTACAAAATGTTATTGGTATTACAGTTTATATTAGGGTACTTCAGGGGTCTGGAAGATGAATACAGAAATGGAGTGAAAACAACTCTTTGTAGGAACTTCAATAAAAGCCTTTTAGTTTTTCTGTCCCATTGTTTGTAACATTGAGGTTTACAATGGAGAGAGGGTCTTCCGCCTCTCTTGGACCCAATTGCATAGACTTGACTGGCATTCAACTCAGAGACAAATATACCCACCTCTATTTTTCTGAGTGTTGTTGTTAAAGGCACAATACATCAATACACCCAGTTTGTCCATCTTTTTATAGTCAGTAATTTTTCATACAAATTTTCTCATGCATATGATGTACTGTTGACTTTTTTCTCCCTGTTAATAGACATTGCTCTTTAAAGGTGAAATTCCATTCAAAGTATAGAGAAATGATAGAATTGTCTCTTTTTTTAAATGTTCTTCTAAAGTGACTGTCTATGTCTTGAAATAAGAGTAATGAACACCAGAATAATACAACTATACTTCCAAAGAAGTATGCATTTCCAATGTTGTCACTGTCATGCTTACATTTACACATGTGTGGTATATTTTTGAAGGCAGTGACCTATGATGATGTATATATCAAATTCACTCAGGAAGAGTGGGATTTGCTGAATCCTTCCCAGAAGAAGTTCTATGAAGATGTGATGCTGGAGACCTTCAGAAACCTAACTACTATAGGTAAAAATTAATTTCCTTCATGTTTCAAAATAAGGACGACTTTTTCTTGGTTTATGATTTTGTTCTGTAATTTGATTTAGGAAGAAAAAATGAGGTGAACAATGCAGTCATAATTCTTAGGTGCACTTAAGATAATAAGCTAATTGTTGCACAATGTTAAATAATATCACTTACATATTCTGGTACTTTATTTTAGGATACATTTGGGAAGACTGTAACATTGAAGAACATAGTCAATATTCTAGAAGATATGCAAGGTAATTTTCTTGTGCAAATTCATAACAATGTGTCTCTGATGAGTTTGTGATGTGCCCTGGAACTTTTAAGCAAAAGCAACAGTGTGAATAAGCACAGCTTTAAATGCATTGATGGTTATTCAATTCTCATAAATCTATATACCTCAATTTCATGTATGTGAATTACATTTTCAAGGCTTTCATTTAAGAAAAAGTCAAGGAAGCAATGACTAAACAGATATCACCATTTGAGTCATAGCACCATGAGAGCTATGTAGTAGATCTGCCAGTCCATTTGTTTCTTGCTACTCATGACAAAAAAAAATACACATTTCAGTGATGATGAGTGTAGCTACAAACTTTCTACTAAATCAATAGCCCGTGGTAAGCCTTGTATTACTCATATACTTTTTGTGACTGTGCTAATTTTAGTGAAAGCAGCTGTTAGAGTCAAGGGTCAAGGGGCAGTTGTTGTGGAGAAACCTTAATATCTATACCATGGGTCTGTGAAGAACAGAAAGTCAAACTGTGAGGATTCAATGTGGAAATCTTCCACTATTCTTCCTTTCCTATGTATATTATATGTTATTCTTGACACAAGCATATGAGCATGGGGATATGGAAAGCTTTATCATATCTCGCCTATAGAACAATTAGAAGATAAACTGTTTTTCCCATGTAGAGTATACTCATTGGATTTAATCCAAGTATACATGTAATTGATTTTCTACCATCATTGTTAATACATAAACCAACTCATATTACAAAAAACCCATGAGTTCTAGGTCTGTGCAAATACTTCTGTGTTTCTTAGTTCACTAGGAAATGTATAATGATTCACAATATAGTAAAATTTATGAATGCAGAAAAGTTGGTAAAGCACTCAGTGTATGCAGTTCTCTTAAAAAATGTGAAAAATATCATAGAAAAAATATAGGTATAGATGATAAAAGGTAAACCATGACACAAAGGAATTTATCACAAATATTTTTCCAGATGCAAAATGACCCCTAATGAAAGAACAAAACATGATTTCAAGCAAAGTCATAAAACCTTAATATTTGATTCCTTTTTACAACTGGAAAGAATATGAAATTAATTTATACAGATATGAAGTTTAACAGTGCATTAAATGTGGTAAAGCTTTTACATGTGCCAATTATCCTTGCAGGATTGAAAGAAATCAAACTGGAGAGAAGTTCTCAGTATATTCTCACTGTGCTAAATACTTGTCTTATAACACTCATCTTTTAAGGAATGAAAAAACACATACTGGAGAAAAATGCTCTGAAATTAAGCAATGTGGTAAAATCTTTGCTCATCACAGTCACCTTCAAATGCATAAAAGAACACATACTGGAGAGAAATCATATGAATATAATCTGCATGGGAAGGCCTTTGCTGATCACAGTCATCTTCAAAAGAATAAAAGAACACATATTAGAGAGAAACTGGATGAATGTAATCAGTATGGTAAAGCCTTTGCTCAACACAGTGTTCTTCAAACACATAAAAGACCACAAACTGAAGAAAAACCCTTTGAATGTAATCAGTGTGGTAAAGCCTTTACATGTCATGGTCATCTTCAATTGCATAAAAGAACACATATTGGAGAGAAACTATATGAATGTAATCAGTGTGGTAAAGCCTTTGCTTATCACAGTGTTCTTCAAAGTCATAAAAGAACACACACCGGAGAGAAGCCCTATGAATGTAATGAGTGTGGTAAGGCCTTTGCACGTCACAATCTTCTTCAATTGCATAAAAGAATGCATACTGGAGAGAAACCCTATAAATGTATTCAGTGTGGTAAAGCCTTTGCTGATCACAGTGTTCTTCAAAATCATAAAAGAACACATACTGGAGAGAAGCCCTATGAATGTAATCAGTGTGATAAGGCCTTTGCCCGTCACAGTCTTCTTCAATTGCATAAAAGAACACATACTGGAGAGAAACCCTATGAATGTAATCAGTGTGGTAAAGCCTTTGCTTATCACAGTGTTCTTCAAAGTCATAAAAGAACACACACTGGAGAGAAGCCCTATGAATGTAATCAGTGTGGTAAGACCTTTGCTCAAAACCGTGGTTTTCAAAATCATAAAAGAACTCATACTGGAGAAAAACCCTATAAATGTAATCAGTGTGGTAAGGCCTTTGCACGTAAGGATCATCTTCAAATGCATAAAAGAACACATACTGGTGAGAAGCCCTATGAATGTAATCAGTGTGGTAAGGCCTTTGCACGTCACAATCTTCTTCAATTGCATAAAAGAATGCATACTGGAGAGAAACCCTATGAATGTAATCAGTGTGGTAAGGCCTTTGCATATCAAAATAATCTTCACAGTCATAAAAGAACACATACCGGAGAGAAACCATATGAATGTAATCAGTGTGGTAAGGCCTTTGCACGTCACAATCTTCTTCAATTGCATAAAAGAATGCATACTGGAGAGAAACCCTATGAATGTAATCAGTGTGGTAAGGCCTTTGCATATCAAAATAATCTTCACAGTCATAAAAGAACACATACCGGAGAGAAACCATATGAATGTAATCAGTGTGGTAAGGCCTTTGCTCAAAACTGTAATTTTCAAAATCATAAAAGAACACATACTGGAAAGAAACCTTATGAATGTAATCAGTGTGGTATGGCGTTTGCACGTAAGGATCATCTTCAAAAGCATAAAAGAACACATACTGGAGAGAAACCCTATGAATGTAATCAGTGTGGTAAGTCCTTTGCATATCAAATGAATCTTCATGTTCATAAAAGAATGCATACTGGAGAGAAACCCTACGAATGTAATCAGTGTGGTAAGGCCTTTGCTCAACACAGTCATCTTCAAAAGCATAAAAGAACACATACTGTGGAGAAACCATATGAATTTAATCAGAGTGTTAAGGCCTTTGCTAGAGACAGTGTTCTTTAATTGTATAAAAGAACACATACTGAAGAGAAACCCTATGAATGTAATCGGTGTGGTAAATCCTTCTTCACAATCATCTCCAAATACATAAAATAAATCATCCTGTAGGGTAACTTTGAATTTAATGTGTGTATTTTTCAAAAACATGAAGAAAATTATACTGTAGTGAAATTCTATAAATGAATTCAGTGTCATAATGTCTTGTGCTTCATATACTAGTAAGACTTTTTGTGTGTAATCAATCTGATAAAGCTTGTGTGTGCATGGTACCATAATCTTTTGGACTTGAGGAAAAAACTGAGGGTTTATTGTAAACTATTCTTTAAAATCTGAAGCCACTTACATTCAGTTAACTACTGTATTGTATAGAAAAAAATTGTTAGTGTCAACAATCTGTTCAAGCATCATGATACCTCTTTTTATTTTAGTTTGAAGCAACAATCTAATGGACAAACCCTTTATGAAGTGTTATAAGTTGGAGAAAGGGTATTCAAAGAAACATACATTGGTCCTGAAACCAGAGCCAATGGAAAGTGCTTTGTCTCTGAATCTGAAATAGGTAAAGAAATAACATCTCCCTGAAAACAGCCAAAACATTAAAAAGGACCAGTGAAAGACACACACTTTGGCTCTCCAACCAGAACCATAAAAACAAACTCTACCCTTGTCCAATTGAGCACAAAGCAACCAATTTCTTGGCATAAAATCAAGCCCATCTCTGAGTTTTTCAGGATCAGGGTTTGAATCCAGCAAATTCTCACCATCAGTATCTCTTTTGATGCAGTCTGGTCCTAAGAAGTCCTATGCTCATTCAGTATGCAGCTGCCCCTTTCCACACTGGCAGAGATATTCATACTCATGTTTTCTTCCCTCTCAAATAAATCTCCTGATTCAAGAGTTATGCTTGTTAAGTTGGGAGCTTAGGCTCCAGGCCCTATCTAACGCCCTGACCCTGAGATTTAGCACTCTGGACTCCAAATCCCAGCAGGCTAGGTCCTGACCCCCTCCCCGGGGTGGGAGGAGGTCAGGACCACTCCCAAGACTATTTAAGTGATCTCCCGAAAAAGGAACATGTGATCTCATTTTATTCTTCCTGGTGGTCACATTTATGTGGCCCCTCGGTGCCACCCGAGAGCACAGAACTTCCATTAAACCTGGTTATCTCTTAATTTGGCTTGTTTTGATTTGGCTTGATTGGAAATTTGCGTCAATGGAGAGCTCGCATTAGGAAAATATTCTTAACATCTTGGAGGTTCCACGCAGCAGGCCACATGTTGAAAGCCTCCCTAGTCTACAATTCAAGTTCTCCATGCCACACTTAATCCGGCTTCTGGGCTACGATGGCTGCATCTTGGTGAGTCCCTTTTCTTGTGTATGCTATAGGGTTTGGGGGGGGGACCCATTTGTACTTTTTTTATCATTTTCAGATTCCTGTTGAAGTCGCAGCACACGCCAGGGGTTTGATTCCCAGTGGCAGTCAGACCAGCAAGACCGGGCTTGAGGTGAAAATCTGTTTGTTTTGGGGTACCAGAAATTCAATTTCCACGGCCCCATTTGGACCTAAGAGCCATTTTGGTGGACGCTCTGGAGTGGACTTAGGTCACGTGGTTAGGCATAGACTTTAAAATGGGCACTTACTGTTCAAAGTCAGATCCGCTGTTGCCCCTGTAATACCTCTTACAAAAATTCTTTTTAAATTGAGCCTGTCTAATACAATCTGTCCCAAATGGCTAATTTCCCTATGTACTAAGTCTTGACCTTACCACTTTCTGAGACCTAATTTTTTGTCACCGTAAGGACAAATGGACAGAGCTTACATATGTCTATAGGTTTTGGGTGCTGTGCTCTCGCTTTAGTAGCCAGTGTCTCACAGCACCATGCTGCCAGAGGCACTGGCCCCTCCCCCACTTCCTCAAGCCTATACTACTCAACCCCTCCTGCAGAGCATCATTCTTTCCCCACCCCATTTCGGAGGTTCAATGTCAAATTCTACCTTCCCCACCTTCCCCTTCCCCCTCCCCCTCCTACCTCATCACTGTGCTCCTGCCCCGCCCCTGCACTGGAATAGCCCCTCCCCGCTCCCTTTTCTCTTCCAAATCTCTCTCAGATAGAAAAGCAAGCAGTTAGGTTCCTTTTCTACTAATCCTTCTGCTTACCCATTTTTGTCTCAGAATACCAGATATTAGGAATGAGTTAAGAAAGGTTGAGGAAGAAACATCACCTTTCATGATAGCCACAAATAGCATAAAGTATCTTGGGGTAACACTAACCAAGGAAGCGAAAGATCTATTTGACAAGAACTTTAAGGTTTTCAAGAAAGAAGTTGAGGGGCTGGAGAGGTGGCTTAGTGGATAAGAGCATTGCCTGCTCTTCCAAAGGTCCTGAGTTCAATTCCCAGCAACCACATGGTGGCTCACAACCATCTGTAATGAGGTCTGGTGCCCTCTTCTGGCTTGCAGGCATACATGGAGACAGACTATTATATACATAATAAATAAATGTTAAAAAAAAAAAGAAAGAAGTTGATGAGGAAACCAGAAAATGGAAGAATCTCCCATGCTCTGGGATTGGTAGGATCAACATAGTAAAAATGGCAATTCCACCAATGGCAATCTATAGATTCAATGCAATCCCCATCAAAATCCCAACAAAATTCTTCACAGACCTTGAGAGAACAATAATCAACTTTATATGGAAAAACAAAAAACCCAGGATAGCCAAAACAATCCTATACAATAAAAGTACTTCCGGAGGCATTACCATCCCTGACATCAAACTTTATTACAGAGCTACAGTAATGAAAACAGCTTGGTATTGGCATAAAAATAGAGATATTGATCAATGGAATTGATTCAAAGACCGGATATTAATCCACAAACTTATGAACATCTGATTTTTGACAAAGGAGCTAAAACTATGCAATGGAAGAAAGAAAGCATCTTTAACAAATCGTGCTGGCATAACTGGATGCCAGCCTGTAGAAAAATAAAAATAGATCCATATCTATCACCATGCACAAAACTCAAATGGATTAAAGACTTCAATATAAATCTGACCAAACTGAACCTGATAGAAGAAAACGTAGAAAGTAGTCTGCAACACATGGGCACTGGAAACCACTTCCTACGTATAACCTCAGTAGCACAGACAATAAGAGCAACAATGAATAAATGGGACTTCCTGAAACTAAGAAGCTTCTGTAAAGCAAAGGATGCTATCATTAAGACAAAAAGGCAACCTACTGAATAGGAGAATATCTTCACCAACCCCTCATCAGACAAAGGCATGAGCTCCAAAATATATAAAGAACTCAAGAAACTAGACATTAAAATTTTAAATAACCCCATGAAAAAATGGGGTATTGAACTGAACAGAGAATTCTCAACAAAAGAAGTTCAAGTGGCCAAAAGATACTTAAGGTCATGTTCAACTTCCTTAGCGATCAGGGAAATGCAAATCAAAACAACTTTGAGATACCATCTTACCCCTGTCAGAATGGCTAAAAGCAAAAACACCAATAATGACCTATGCTGAAGAGGATGTGGAGTAAGGGGAACACTCATCCATTGCTGGTGGGAATGCAAACTTATGCAACCACTTTGGAAATCAGTGTGGTGGTTTCTCAGGAACCTGGGAGTCAACCTACCTCAGTATCCAGCAATTCCACTCTTGGGAATATAGCCAAGAGATGCCCAATTATACAAAAGCATTTGTTCAACTTTGTTCATAGCAGCACTATTTGTAATAGCCAGAACCTGGAAACAACCTAGGTGCCCCTTAATGGAAGAATGGATAAAGAAAGTGTGGCACATATACACATTAGAATTCTACTCAGTGGTAAAAAACAATGACATCTTGAATTTTGCATGCAAATGGATGGAAAAAGAAAACACTATACTGTGTGAGATATTCCAGACTCAGAAAAGATGAATATGGTATGTATTCACTCATTAGTGAATTTTAGCCATTAACAAAGGACATTGAGCCTATAGTTAGTGATCCTAGAGAAGCTAAATAATAAGGTGACCCCCCCCAAAATATGTAGATCTTCCTGGGAATTGGAAGCAGACAAGATCGCCAGGCAAAAGTTGGGAGCATGGGGGTGGGAGTTGAGTGGAGGGAAGGGGAGAGGCAGAGATAGAATGGAGAAGGGGAGGATTGGGGAGAGCTTGGGGGAGTGGGATGGTTGAGATGGAGGAAGGGCAGATATGCGAGCAGGGAAAAAGATACCTTAATTAAGGTAGCCATTTTAGGGTTGACAAGACACTTGGCTCTAGAGGGGTTCCCAGGTATCCATGGGGATTTTCCCCAGCTAGATCCTTGGACAATAGAGGAGAGGGTGCCTGAACTGGCTTTATCCCATAACTACACTGATGAGTATCTTGAATATCACCATAGAACCTTTATCAGGCAATGGATGGAGATAGAGACAGAGACCCACATTGGAGCACTGTTCTGAGCTCCCAAGGTCCAGATGAAGAGCAGAAGGAGGGAAAAGATGAGCAAGGAAGTCAGGACCACGAGGAGTTCATCCACCCACTGAGATGGCATGTCTGATCTAATGGGAGCTCACCAAGGCCTGCTGGACTGGGACTGAGTGAGCATGTGATCAAACTGAACTCTCTGATTGTGACTGACATTGAGGGCTAACTGAGAAGCCAATGAAAATAGCACTGGGATTTGATTCTAATGCATATACTGGCTTTTTGCACACCTTCCTAGACATGCATGGAGGGGGGAGGGCTTTGGTCTTCCCACAGGGCAGGCAGGATACCATGCCTTCTCTTAGGACTAGAAGGAAAGGGGGTAGGGGGAGTAGGGGAAGTGGGAGGAAAATGGGTGGAGGTGGATATTTTGAATGGTATTATTTATAAAGCAATATAGAAAAAGAGGACCATGAATGAAAATTGGCCCAATCACACCAGCACCAATGGTGAGAAAAGGAAGCATGAAACCATTGGGGCAAAGCTTGTAGAAGACAACAAGTGTTAGCAATGGCTTTCAAACCAGAATCAACTTGTAATATGTGTGCCACTCTGTGCATATGAAATAATATATTTCTCATACAACAGTGTATATGTCTAAAGGTAAAAGTATAACCTTTGAAAACTAATAAGAATTTTACTTTAAGAAACCTGTTAAGTAAAAAAAGAAAGGTTGAGGATAGTCCCAAACTCCTATACGGGAAGTGGTGAAAATGACCTTCAAAGTTTTTAATGCCTGAGAAAAATAAGCTAAGTCTTCCCGACAGACAAAGCTACAACAATCTACAGGCCCAGGCCTTAGCAGCTGCCCTAAGGTCACAGGAAAGGGGTCAAGGGAAACCAGTTACAAGGCTCTATCCTGGTAAACCTCAGCCTAAGTCAGCCTCACAGGGAAACTGTTTCAAGTGTGGCCTAAATGGTCACGTGGCACAATATTGCACTACGCCTCCTCTGAGGTTATGCCTTATCTGCCAGCAACCTGGACACTGGAAATCACAATGACCCCATGCAGGCTTGTCTTCTATGCCAAGCCACAGAGGTCTGGCCTCATCACCATTGGCAGGTGGAACTGTGCCAGCCTTCAAACGTCTCTCAGCCTTGCAGAGGATTGATGCTGCCCAGACTTGATTTATCCCATAACCCTGTTCAAGTCAAAGGTAAAGCTGCAAGTGGCGGGTAAGACCATTACTTTAATTCTCACTTAGGCCTTAAGTTTCCCTCACCAATTGCAGCTATGGGGGTAGATGGGACCCATTCCTCCCCAATCAAAACTTTGCCACCACCCTGTATTCTTGCAGGACAATTTTTCTCTCATTCTTTCTCCGTGATACCTGTTTGCCCAGCACCTTTACTAAGTGGAGAAATCCTAAGCCACTTCCCCAAAGCTTTGTTCCGCTTCTAGGAGCCCCTTTTAATCCCACCCATCTCCGAGATTCTGTTTTACAGATTCACTTCTCCTGCCAGACGTGTGCCCAGGACAACCCACAAGGGGCTCTCCACATACATCAGTCTCTGCACCAGCTTCACGAACACCAACTGGGTGAAGATCGGCAGGTTAATTTCACCCATATGCCTACTCATAAAAAAACTCCATTATCTCTTAACACTTGTGGACACTTTTTCAGAATGGATAGAAGTGTTTCTGGTTTCCAGAGAAACAGCAGATATGGTGGCTCAGGTACTTCTGGACCACATCATTCTTCAGTTTGTTGTCCCACAAACCATCCAGACGAACAATGAACTCATCAAACAACAACTAACCAAGCTCTCCATTGAACTCAGGTTATCTTGGCTCTTCCTTCTCCCCATTGCCCTGACTTGCCCCAGGACCACCTCATGTTCCCCTATGGGCCTGAGCCCTTTGGAGCTGCTTTATGGCAGGCCCCTTCTCCTTAACCATCACCTCCCAGTCCAAACTCCTCCACTGGCTGGGTACCTACTCTTCCTCTCCCTTTTAAGGTTCCTTCTCCATTCACATGCTGACAGTTGTCTCTCTACCACCACCTCAATGGACCCTAATGCCCCTAAACCTGCCCTACTCTCCTCAGGGGACAGAGAACTTCTCAAACAGTTAATTCCTAGGTCTCTCGAACCTCATTTGACAGGACCTCACATGATAATTCTCAGCACCCCCTCGGCTACCAAACTCTGGGACACCCATGCTGGTACCATTTCTCCAGGCTCAAGCAGGTGCCTACTCAAGACACTTCGTCTGTCCAGCCTCCGGTTTTCTAGGATGTCGCAATGAAGATCCTACCTGCTCTTCACTCTGGCACACTCATCTTTAGTGATAACAATTTATTTCCTAGATGCTTGCCTTCTCATCTCCCTCAAGGAACAGATACCTGCCTTTTGCCTTTCTATCCATACCTCTCACTGAACGTGGACACCTACCTCTCCCCTATTCCACATCGCTCTGTGACTGCAGGAAGTAGCCAGATTTGAGTCTACGCCCTTTTTTCCAAAGAGAGCCTAAATGTCTGTCATAATTTCCACTCCAATTTTCTGTCACTCCTATATGCAAAGAGTCTAGAATGTTAAATTGGGAGCTTAAGCCCCAGCCCCTTGCATCCATCCTAGGGGCCTGACTCTTAGAGTTAGCACTCTGGACTCCAAATCCCAGCAGGCCAGGTCCTGACCCCTCCCCGGGGTGGGAGGAGGTCAGGACCACTCCCAAGAGTATTTAAGTGATCTCCCAAAAGAGGAACATGTGGTCTCCTTTTTTCCCTCTCTGTGGTCTCATTTGCACAGCTTCCCATTTCCCCCTGGGGGCCACCCAAAAGTTCAAAACTCCCATGAAACCTGGATATTTCTTAATTTGGCTTGTTTTGATTTGGCTTGATTAGAAATTTGTGTCAGCGGAGAGCTCACATTAGGAAAATATTCCTAACATTGTGAATACCTTCTTTCACTGGAATAGTTGAGAAATTCCTGGAGTTGAGGCAAGATACAATTGATACCTCTGTTTGGAAACAGCCCCAGAAGAGCACAGAAGCAGTGGCCATAACTTACCTAATATTCCTTTAGGGGAGTGGAGGAGATCAGCACCAGATATTTCTACTGGGAAGCTTTCTTAGAAAAATTAATTTCTCTTACTTCAGCTCTAACTTTGGTTTTTCTTTACATGAACCAATTCACTGTGCAAGTAAGCTGTAAGACGCCTCTCAGCTCCTCTTTTACAGGAATAAATGATTACAGGAGAAAAGTGTTCATGAGTGAAAAATCGTTGGTCTTAAAAGTTGTTTTATCTGTAATTATATGATGTATGTGTGTTTCTCTGTGTGTATTTGAATGTGCATTCTGTGTCCACAGAAAGTTAATACCTTGGATCTTGCAGAAGAAATTACAGGAAGCTTTCAGACATCTGACCTTAGTCCTGTGAATGAGCATTTTTTACTCACCTAGCCATGACTCTAGTGCCTTAAATATTTTAAGTGTATTTATATCACTTTGAAGTCTGGAAATAGGAACAAACTCAAAAAAAAGAAAGTTCTATTCATGAAAACAATTGGTTAATATCTTTGGACATCATAGTTTTGTTCAGCTATAAGTAAAATTATTTTTTATTGTAGCCTTGAAGGAAGTAAATTACATGCCATGTTCACTTAAGACTGGTGGAAATCATTGGTTTCTATTTTGAAATATTTGAGGTAGGGGGCTGGAGAGATGGCTCAGTGGTTAAGAGCACTGACTGCTCTTGCAGAGGACCCGGGTTCAATTCCCAGCACCCACATGGCAGCTCACAACTGTCTGAAGATCCAGTTGCAGGGGATCTGACACCTTCACACCAATGCGCATAAAATAAAGTTAAATAAGCCATAAAAATATTAAAAAAATATTTGAGGTAGGTACTAAAGTGTGCTATAATGTGGCAAATTCATTTAGTGAATTTTATTTTGTAGTCCTTATAGTCCATCTCTGGATTTGGTCGTCTTCTAGTGTGCCTTTACCAAGTGATAGGTATTTTTCTGCTGTAATGTATAGAATGGTATACCAATCACACGTGTGTCCCATTGATTATTGAAATGTCAGGCCATGTGGGAACATACTTTTCAAGTAAATGTGGTGGGTTGTTGTTTCTGGTTTTGATTTTTATCTTTTTACCAGTTCTGTTGAGATTTTGTTGTTTGTTATTCATCCTAGCTTGGATGTCAGTGAAGATTCAGGGGTAAGTTTGAACTCATGATGCTCATGTGTCTGCCTGCTGAATACAAGTCCAAGGGTAGATGATGGACTCCAAATATGTGTGGGTTTTTTCCAACAGAATTTCACAATATTTATGTTAAATGACTGAAAAAATAAATTATAAGAAACATTAAATACCTTGTGTGTATTCAAAGAAACATCTTCATTTATCTTTTATAGATGTAATAAAGTAGGATAATCAGCAATCAACTGTGTATGACATCATAACTTGATGTTATTTTTTTAAATTTTTAATTGATCTTTATTGAGCTCTACATTTTTCTCTGTTCCCCTCCCTGCCTCTCCCTTCCACTTCAACCCACTCCCAAGGTCCTTATACTCCCAATTTACTCAGGAGATCTTGTCTTTTTCTAATTCCCATGTATATTAGAACTTTGTTTGTCTCTTTAGTGTCCTCACTGCTGTCTAAGTTCTCTGGGACTGTGATTTTTAGGCTGGTTTTCTTTGCTTTATGATTAAAACCCATTTATGACTGAGTACATGTGATAATTGTCTTTCTGTGTCTGGGTTACCTCAATCAAAAGGATGTTTTCCAGCTCCATCCATTTTCCTGCAAAATTCAAGCTGCAATCAAGGTTAGGATTCTAGTCTTGCACAGAACAGTCCTTTCCCACTGAGTCATCTCACTGGTGCTCAAATCCAATTAGAAGAAATATTACAACAGTAAATTCTTGTTTTCTTTTCAAATTGGAAATGTAATTTCATACAGGAATAGAGGAACATGGGATAATTTGAATAGTCAGTCCTCTTTACATGTGAAAATATTCTTACCAGCACAGATTTTTTTAAATTTTTACATTCATAGAACAAGACATGTGTTTGTAATACATTCTCAGAACCAAAATTACATGCCAAAGAATTCCATCCTTTAGTAAAGTTCATTGCTGCTAAATCTGATAACCTGGCTTCTATATCTTGTTTACCCTAATACTCTTACAAATTTTATCATATTTGTTCACTTCAGCATTACTGATACACACTCATACATCAGCTCATTCACAAATAATTTTTAATCCCAAAGAAGTGTCTTTGAGGTTATTTGAAGCCAAATGACTCCCTAGGTTTAAGCATTAAAACTCACAAAGTGGAAGTAAATCATAGACACCTGTTAGTTTTCCTAACTGTGCTACATACACAGCATGGCACATGTGTATTCACAAAAACACACTACAAACATTTTTAAATGGATGGAATTGACAGTGCAGTAAAAATAACCCATTATTGTGAACATATGAAATGACTTGGCGATTTAAATTATAGAATTTCAAGAAACATTGTTATTTATCAAAACAATGATGTTTCCTTTTAACTCTTTCATTATGTTTGTATGACTCAACAATAAGTCCCTTAAAAACACACATTTCAACTCAACTTAGAGGTACATGGTTATAATCACAGAACAGGGGAGTGTGAGTGGCTTTGATATTAGTGAGTTTGAGACCATGTAGCCTTGAGACTGACCCCTAAGTGAAATATGTGTATGTGAAGGCCAGAGGTTGATAGGAAGTGTCTTTCTCAATCTCCCTCTGCGATTTATCTACCTACCTAGCTATGTACCAATCAATCTATCTTTCTATTTTTTTTGAGACAGTATCTCAGAGTGGAGCTCTCTAATTCTCCTACTCTAGCTAATCAATAAATCCCAGGAATCTTCTTGTCTGCTTCTACCCCTTACCTGGAATTACAGCATAGGCATCCAGAACCTGACATTTTATGTGGGTGCTGGGAATTCAAACTCAGGTATCTAATTCTTGCACACAGGACTTTAACATCCCCCCATGGCCCACTGCCATCTCCTCAAAAGCAGGTTATGAAAACAGTATGAACAGATGGATAGATGTTAGATAAACAGATTGATATATGATGAGACAGAATGGCTATCAATTGTGAAGTCTTGGTTTGGTGTTTAGGAGTTCATTGCCATTGTTAGAGTTTGAAAATGGAATGATCCCACAGTTCATATGCTATTGACTTGTTTCCCAGATGGTGGCACCATTTGGGGTTAGTGTGATCTTTAGAGTATAGTTGGAGGAAGTAGGTCACTGAAGATGTGCCTTGTAAGTTATGTATTTCCCTGGCCTTTCCTGTATTCCTTCTCTCTGTGTTCTAGTCCCTATGTCATAAAGAAGCTTCTCAGTAACCTTTCCAGTCATTGTGAATTTCTGCCTAATGACACAGGACTAAACAACTGTGAACAGTTCCCAGAAGAACCCCACACCTATACTGGACCTTCTGCAAGAATAATCAATTGATTATTCTTCTGTGATTGTGGAGAGGTTTGGATGATATAGGTTCAGAGCATAATTATAGTTTATCTTAGATTATCTTTAACCCCTTTAATAGCCATTTGTCTTAGGGTTCTATTTTCTGTACTTTTTGTACTCCAAAATTTAGTAATCAAAGTTAGTACACTTAGTTAAAAGCATGACTGTATTCACATAGTGAAGTTATTCATGTTTCTTCTTTCTGCATTTCTATTATGACTGCCAAATTGCTTGAAATGTAACTTTGATTTTACTTTTACTTGTGCCATTTTGTTTTCTATTGTGATACCAACCACAATGTTCTGAGGAACTTGAGGAGGAAAGGACTTATTTGACTTACATTTTCCAGTCACAACCCATCATTGAAGAAGTCGCAGCAGGAACTTAAGAAAAGGAATGTTGCTTAGTGCCTTACTTCTCATTTCTTGCTAGCCTGCCCAGGGAATTCATAATGCACAGTGGTCTGGGTGCTCCAACTTAAATCATTAATCATAAAATATCCCTTATAGACTTTTCTCCATTGAGATTTACTATTTCCAGATGTCAATAAGTTATATCACAGTGGTGAAAAACTAAATGACACATTATTGGGCAGAACCACTCTTCACTCCTAATTCTCCAAGCTGTGTTCTGTTTTGGGGAATTCAAAGATGAATCCAACATAGTCACTGAAGACAGAAAGATGAAAATTCAGGACGAAGCCAAGGTGGACCAGGTGATTTCTGTTGCTGTGAATCACAGTGACTGCCTTGCTGAAGATATGGTTTGATGCCTTTATATCAGGCATAGACACTTTCCTGGACAACATTTTGAAATGTCAGTACATTTGAACATGTCACTATGATAGAGTACACAGTGTTCAAAAATCACAGCTACAAATAATCACAGATAGCTTTGTATCCTACAAAGGTGTAACTGTGCAGAAGAAGGTAGATTAGTCCTCTCCAAAGTAACACTGGTTGAGATTCAGGTAGAGGAAAGCAAACACCCTCACTAGTCCCTTCTACTCATGGATGCTGAATTCTGTTCTACAACCTATACTGAGCAACAAGCTTTTATTTATTTTTGGTAAGGTCAGGAAATTCCCTGGAATTCAAATCATATGAGGCTTCCTATTCCTATGAGAAACACTGATGAATGTCAGAGAGCTTGCTTCTTAGCAGGACATCTGTATGATTATGAAGATCACCAAAAGCAATGTTTAAATACCACAGTCTAATTGAGCTTCTTGGAAGTAGTCCCTGGAACGCAACATAAATTGCCATAGCAAGAGAAATCATCCAGAGTCAGCACCCATGGAAAGTATTTGAATTTCTTGATGTGGAAATGTATGGAGGAACCAGGTATAACACCTCTGTTTCTGGCTGGACCTGCCATGGATGGTTCTACACCAAGGAAAAAGATTGTCAGAGAAACTAATGATATAATAGAAAAAATTAATGACAAATACAATAAAGTCATAATATGACTCTTAGAAGTTGGGGTATAATTATGGTTATCAGAAGATTGGGAGTGGTCATCAGGAAGTAGATAGAAGGTGGTTATAAGGAATATTTTTTGAAAAAGGAAGCTAGAATTAATATAGAAACATCACGCTTAACAATAGCCACAAATAATATAAAATATTGTGGAATAACTAACTAAAGAAGTGGAAGGCCTGTATTACAAGAACATTAAATCTTGGAAGAAATAATTGAAGAAGACACCAGAGAATGGGAAGATGTCCCATGCCTTTGTTAGGTAGAGATCAACATAGTAAAAATGACAAACTTTCCAAAAGCCATCTACAGATTCAATATCATTCCTATGTAAATATCAGAAAAATTCTTCACAGAGCTCAAAAAAAATACTCAACTTCATATAGAAAAGCAAAACAAACAAACAAACAAACAAACAAAAAACCACCCAGGATAGCCAAAACAATCCTGTACAAAAATAATTTCTGGAGGCATCACATTCCCTTATTTCAAACTCTACTACAGAGCTAAGGTACTGAAAACAGCCTGGTATTGGCACAAAAACAGACAGGAGGAGCAATGGAACTGATTCTAATACTCGGATATCAATTGACTCACCTACAACATCTGGGTTTTGTCAAAGAACCAGAAAATATAAAATGGAGAAAGAAAGCATATTTAACAAATGGGGCTGGCATAACTGAACATCAACAAGGGGGAAGAATGTAAATAGTTTCATGCTGTGGGAGTTCCTTCAGCTCCTTCAGCCAATCGCCGCTGAGTTACCAGCCCATTGGGGCGTGGTCTCTCCCTTTAAAAAAAGCAGCGGCTGTCCTCCACTCTTTCTTTGTCTTCCGGCTCCGTTTCCGGCCCCTGGACTCCTTTCCTGTTCGCGCGGAGGGGCTGTTGTCTGGGACGGTAATCTGTAAGTTTTTTCCCCTTTGAATAAATAACCATTCTATTAATCATAATTCCAAACTGGTGTGGGATTGTCTGTGACTTACGCCTTCAGTTTCATATCTATCATCATGAACAAAACTCAAGTCCAAATGGATCAAAGATCACAACATAAAGCCAACCACACAGAACCACATTAAAGAGAATGTGGGAAGTACACTTGAACACATTGACACAGGAGACCACATTCAAATTATGACCCGAGTAGCACAGACACTGAGAGAAATAATAAATGAGACCTGAAACAAAAGTTTCTGTAAACCAAAAGACATGATCAACAACACAAAAAGGAGGACTTTAGTATGGGAAAAGATCTTCACCTACGCCACATCGGACAGAGGACTAATCTTCAAAACATACAAAAACTAAAAAAAATTGGTTATCAAAAGAACAAATAATCCAATAAAAAATCGAGTACAGACCTAAACAAAGAACTCTCAACACATGAATCTAAAATGATTGAGAGACACTTAGGGAAATTTCCAACATCCTTAGCCAATCGAGAAGTGAAAATCAAAACAACTCGGAGATTCCATCTGACATCTGTAACAATAGCCAAGACCAAAAACAATGATGACAACTTAAGCTGGAGAGGATGTGGGGTTAAGGGAACACTCCTCTGGTGCGGGAGAATTGTTTGTATTCTGTCAATCATGTTTTACATAAATGCTGATTGGCCAGGCAGGAGGTGTAGGCGGGAAAACCAGACAGGAAGTGGAAATGATGCAAAGAGAGCAGGAGAATTCTGGGGAGGAGGAAGTTGAAAGTTGATTCCTCCCACTCCTACCCAGATCACCGAAGCAGCAGGATGTGAGCTGCTTCACTGAAAAAGGTACTGAGCCACATAGCTAAAATAGATCAGAAAAATGGGTTAATCAAGATATGAGAGAGAGTCAGTGAGAGGTTAGAGCTAATGGGCCAATCAGCTTTATAAATAATAGAGATCTTTGTGTGGTTTTCTTTGGGCTTGCCGGCTGTGGGGAACGGGGAGGAATAGAAAGCACAAACTAGCAAGGCCCCTCATTGTTACACTTCTCTATTGCTGATGGGAGTGCAAACTGAGTCAGGCACGTTGGATATCAGTATGGTGATTTCTCAGAAAATTAGGAAGCAAACCGCCTGGTGGTGTTGCATGCCTTTTATCCCTGCACTTGGGGGACAGAGACAGATCTCTGTGATTTTAAAGCCAGCCTGGTCTACAAGAGCTAGTTCCAGAATAAACTCATAAGCTACAGAGAAGCTGTGTCTTGAAAAACCAAAAATAAAAAAAAAAGAATGAAAGAAAATTAGGAAACAACCCATCTTAAAACCCAGCAATACCACTTTGGATATGTACCCAATGGATGCTCAATCATACCACAAGGACAAGTGCTCAACTATGTTCACAGCAACATTATTTCTTCACAGCCAGGACCTGAAAAATATCACCTCCACTGAAGAATGGACAAAGAGATTGTGGTATATTTATACAATGGAGTAGTACACAGTGGATAAAGATAATTACATCTTGAAATTTACAGGCAAATTGCTGGATCTAGAAAACATCATAAAAGAGTGAGTTAACCCAGACCTGGAAAGACAAATATAATATGTACTCACTCCTAAGTGGCTTTTAGATATAAAACAAAGGACAACCATTCTACAATTCACAATGCCGAAGAACATAGACAACAAAGAGGAGCCTATGAGAGACATACATGGATCTATTCTACGTAGCACATAGACAAAGACAAGATCTTAGTAAACTGGGAGCATGTGGATCACGGGAGAAGGGGAGGGGGAAGGAAGGGAGAGTAGTGGAAAAATATATAGTTGAATAAAAAACAGTTAAAAAAATCCTTGCTACACAGAAGATCATGGGCTAATTATCAAAAAAGATAGTAAGAAATGAATAGCTGAAATATGCAATGTTGTTTAATTTTGTAGCTGAATAAAATAACTCCTCATGCTAAGGCAAACTGATTCCTGACATTTAATTAAAAACAATCCACACATATTTTCCAACAGAAAATTGAAGATTTGTACCATATCCCATGTTCCCAAATCTATAAACACACACACACACACACACACACACACACACACACACACACACACACACACATACATGAGAAAGAAGTGTTTGATTTTACCTAATAAAGCTGCATTCATTCTAAATTCATCATTCAACACTGAGTTCATGTTTTTATGATGTGTTTTGAAGGCTGTACAAGTCAGAGTGACAGACCCTGAAGCTAGACAAGTACTAATTGAATCTTTGACTTTTGAAAATACAAAGTTATAGTGTAAGAATGTCTTGGTCTTTTATAGGTCAGATTGAGCTCCTAAAGATGAGTGGATCATGTATACAATAAATCTAGCAGCCAGAATCAAGAGCTGGAATCAAGAAAGTGACCACATACTTTACAGATTCATTTGTAATGTAAGAGACCATGCCCAAATGGATTGGTATCTTAAAGGCTATTGACTGAAGGAGCTCTCACAGCACCTACCCCTTTGGCTTAAATAAGAAATTCCAAACTCAATACAAAACTATGTATACAAGAAACAGATATCAAAGCTGGGCGGTGGTGGCGCATGCCTTTAATCCCAGCACTCGGGAGGCAGAGACAGGTGGATCTTTGTGAGTTCGAGACCAGCCTGGTCTACAAGAGCTAGTTCCAGGACAGGCTCCAAAGTCACAGAGAAACCCTGTCTCAAAAAAAAAAAAAAAGAAAAAAAGAAACAGATATCAAGTATAAAGTTAGAATGACAACCAGCATAAACCATATTAAACAAGGAATACATCCTAATGTTTTGATAAACATTCTATCCTAAGGAGTCTATGTCTTGTAGTAGGAATGATTTGGCTAGATCATAATAGGATGGTAATTATGATTATCTAATGTTCAATTTCATCAAAAGCCTGAGAAGAGGGATAATATTACTTGAGTAGGCAGGGAGTGAAGTCTAGCAGCTTCCAAAAAGTGTAGTAGAGGACAGAGACAACTGACTGCCTGAGCAATCAACCAAAGTCTCATTACAATGTTGAAGATTAAGACTTCATATCAGAATATAAAACAATCTTTAAACAACTGTGCAGTAAAACAGGACAATGACCTCAAAATGTAAGCAATGTATAAACATCTGGTCAGAGGTAGAATGATATAATGCAATATTATAAACATATCATAAAATTGTATCAATAAAATGTTTTAAACAGAGGTAGAATCATGCATATATACAATCTGACAAAATAACTTTGCATAGGTGTTACAAACATTCTAAATAAAATAGAAACATATTCCATATAATAATTATAATTTGAACTTTTATCAATATACAAAAGTCTATACCAATGTAAATTATTCATAAATAATAGCTCACAATTATTCATTCTATTACTCACTATTGTTATTGGTGTGAGTAAGCAATCTACCTATTTTCCCATTTAATTTTCCTTCTTTTTTTGAGATTTCTGGGTGTACATAATTTCACGCAACCCCAACCCTATATGAATAATAATCAACTCTTAAATGTTGCCCCTGACCATGAAGACAAACTTTGTTGGGAGAGGGGATGGCATCTTCTAGAATTGCTTCCAGATGTCATCGGGGTGATGTTCTTTCTATGGGATATTATAAAGGTAAAATGATGGTTAAATTTCAAGATTGTTGTTTTGTAAAATTGTAAATGATCTCTGAGTATTTGATAGGGTTCATCTGAAGTTTTTATTTGGAATTCTGGCCAGAACGTTGTAAGAAGGTGCACCATATCTGCAGCTTGTACCCATAAATCGGTCTCATAGTAGTGCTATCAGCATCATGCCGTCATATCAACCAGGTAGAGACATTGTGGGGCTCCAATGTCTTTTTCTTGGAAGCTGATCACTGTTGAAAATGTGAACATTATTCATATAGACATATATTCAGTGAAAGATAAGATGTAGACAAAATAGGCATGAAGGAAAGTAAATTGTTCCTTAAAAAATCTGTCTTTTTTCTGTCCCATACCAGAAGGCTGTTGACATGAGACAAAATTTCTGATTTTCTTTAACATCATGCTCTGAGGGGTGTGCCTCCTCACAGGTTTACAATAGGGTGTGTGGCAACCAGAACTAGTCTGAAGAGACAGATCAGCTACTACAGGTGAGGGGGAAATGAGAACATTCAAGATAGTGAGAACAGTGTAAGCCATGACTTAGAGGCTGTGGCAAAGTCATTAGGACCTTTAGAGATTTTCATCCCTGGGCCAGTAGAGCAACAACAGCACACATCTGCCCTAAGCCAGAAACTCTGGAAGGAAAACATACTGTGTTTTGACAAAAGAAGTAGATAAATGATCTTTGGGAACATGATGCATCAAAATTTAGAGGGTCTGTAAAGTAAATTTGCACCATTAAATGAATACAATCGAATAACTTTGTTCAACAATTTAAAAAAGGAAAGCTAATCACAAAGTTACATTCACGATGGAAACACTCAATGCTCATTGGGATTATGTGTGAATCATATCAATACGTAAGTAGGAAAGACTCAAATGTGACTATAGCAACAACTGGAACACACAGATATGCCAGAAAATGGAAATAGGCAGGCATCTAAGATGAAGAAAAAAATACAGTCTCTGTACAGAAACATGCCTGAATCCACCCATTTTCCTCATCTAATCTTTTTGGTGAAAACCAGCTTTGGGGATGCCCAGATTTGTTTGTTAGCAAAGGTGGGGCATGCTGTCCTCCTGCTCAGTACCTATGTTCTGTAGAAATTCTATGTGGTCTCTTAGTGGGTAATTTTGTGGGATTGACTCTATGTAAATTTGACTGTTAGAACAAAGAATGAATGTTATTGCTCTAAGGCCACCTGGTGTGGGGAAATGGAGCAAGGTCACCCCATGGTCCTGAAGAAGTCACACTGCTGAGATGATTTGGGTATAAATCCCATTTCAAAGGGAAGAATCATGGGTTCACAAGGTTTCCACAGAAATGACATTGATTTTTCCAAAGACAAATGTTCCCACAGCTCTGCAAAATAGGTAGCTCCATGTGGATTTGGATGTATATTCTGCCTCTTGAACTTTTCTTTCACTGACAGCCATTTTGAATTCACTTTTTTAGCTATTCTAATAAATCCCCATATAAGCCCAGATAGATAAAAAGATCGATTGATAGATAGATAGATAGAGGGATAAAAAATAGATAGATAGATAGATAGATAGATAGAGGGATAGATGCATGGACGAATGGATAGGGATTTAATCCATAATTTCTGTGGACTCTAGAGGACCCTGATTAATATTTTGTGATTTTTCATTCAATTAAAATTTTAAACTTTTAGTTCTTAATTTTTCTATTTATACTGTAACTACACATCTGAATCACTTTTAGCAAATACTTTGATATCACATTATAAACATTTGAAGACTATAATCTTTCATACTGTAATAAGAAATAATATGGGAAACAGTAAAGCATAGTGTTGAGTGCTATTTCTGATGAAATATTTATAAAGTCATTAGATTTTATAATAACAGTAAGATTTGGTTATTTGTTTTGATCAAGTTGATAGGTATTTATTAGTGGAAAGCTATTTTTCTACTAGTTTGATCTTGTAGTCATCTGTTCTTTAGGTGTATTAGAATTCAAAAATTAAGTAAATTGATGCTTAAAAGAGAAATACCACCATCAAAGCTCCAACCACCAAGAATGAGAAACTAAACTCTGTTTCCAGTTCTAAAGTCATGTTTTGAGTTGTAGTTGAATGACGGGACTGGAGAGATGGTACTGTGGTTTAGAGTACTGACTGCTCTTCTAGGGGACCTTGTTTCAATTCTCAGCACCCTCATGGAAGCTCACAACTGTCTGTAGCTCTAGTTCTAAAGGATATGACACTATCACACAGATATACACGAATGGAAAGCATAAATGCACATAAAAGAAAAATAAACAAATTTAACATACTGAATTAAATTCAACATCACCTTCACAATGGAGGTATCTTGTGCTATTATCATCCTAACTTAATGGATTTTCAGAGGTATTTTTGCATGCTTCAGTTGCTAAACCTAAATGTATAAAATTGGAATTCAAAAGCTCTAAAAGTAAGTGTTAATTATGATGTTAGACTCTAAGAAACAATATACAATGGGACTGGAGAGATGGCCCAGTAGTTAAGAGCACTGATTGCTCTTCCAGTGGTCCTGAGTTCAATTCCCAGCAACCACATGATGGCTCACAGCCATCTGTAAAAAGATATGGTGCCCTCTTTTGGCTTGCAATCATAACATGTAGGCAGAACACAGTATAAATAATAAATAAATCTCTTAAAAATATAAAATAAAAAATAAAAAACAATATATGCAAATTTTTGAGATTTTTGTAAGCAAATGAATTAATGAAATTTATTTTACCTATCACTGTACCACAAAGTCTAATTGTTCTTAATTATAAAAAGACAGAGTCAGATATTGGGATAAATGCTGAAAGATCAGAGAAATAAAGGAGTCAAACACTACAAAGATCTTTTATGTCTATCAAATCCTCGGAATAAAATGGGCAAGTTCCTGTCTCTATGAATACTCAGATTAAATGCCATGGGCTTCTGTCCTCTCCCATAATATATTCCTTGCTACACCAAGCCATATCCCTTCTTGTATCCATGTCCCTTGTGCTGGAATTGAGTTTGTGTTTGCCAAATCCTGAGATTAAAGGTATGAGAATGTGAGCCATCACCACCTGACTGTGTTCTGCTTTCAGACTGGATCAATAACATGTAGCCCAGGGTAGCCTAGAACACACAGAAATCCACCTGCCTCTACCACCCCAATTCTGGGATTAAAGGTGTGTGCCACCAATGTCTGGATTCTATGGACAACTAGTAGTTTAGGACCATACTCTGATCTTTAGGCAAGCTTTGCTTGTTAGATCACAAAAAAAAAAAAAATCCCGAAATTTCCCTATTTTCCTAAAATAGCAAAAAGGAGTTTATAACTAATATAAAAAAGCTATATAAGTAAAATAACAATGTGTAATATATACAGACAATAAGTAAATCAACAATGTCTGGTCCATTTTTGTTTGATAGATTCAGAGAAAACATGGCACTATCTGTCTTATCTTTGGTGAATCCAAAGTCTTATACCTAATTCACTTTATATCTTAACTAACATTACTATCAAAACCAATCTGTGATGTCTTTAAACCTTATATAATTTATACCACTGTAGTAATTTTCTCTTCTGAGTCTGGTTTTAAGAAAATAGTAAACTATGATAATAACTGTGTAGTCTTCAACTCCCTCAGAGTTGCAGGAAGGAAATAATGTTAATTAAGTAAACAGGAAGTGTAAGAATGCAACTTCCTAAACATGTAAGAAATGACGGAAATTGCTGGGTGCATGGACAGTCACCCAAGGTTCCTCAGCACTGTTGGGACGTCCACTTTTGCCTATAGGCCTAGAATATTTGGCAGACATTTTCATGAAGCAAGATTAATGAAGGACTGTCTCATCTTGTCTTGGTAAGCTTAGGCAGTCACTATCTTTTGTGTCCTCCTTGTCCAATTTAGACACTGTCAGCAGTAGAGACAAGAGTACTTTCTTGTCCACTGGCTTACTTTTGTCACAACGAAAGTAAATTCCCCACGGTGTTCTTTCAATAACTATCATCTTCTCCAAAGTAAATTGGAGCTAACATGAACAAACATGTCTCATTGTCATAAAAGGAGAAACTATTTTATTGAAACATCCGAAGTGCCATATTCTCCAGATCTCTGAAGTGTTTGAAGATGACATGTGTATCTAAAATATATCTCAGCTTGACCTTGAAAATATATCTAATATAACTACAAGATGGATTATAATTGATGACTACTGATTTATATTTCATGATATTCTAATTAGTTGATAATAATAACTTTTCAAGGCCTACAAATTTGCATTAAGTTGTTAAATAAGCTATATAGGTACCAGTCCCAGGTTTCTCATCCCTTCTTCTGCCCTCTGTAGGTACTGTGCGTAGGCATATGAAAGCAAAACACCACATAGCTAAAGTTTTTTTAAGGTTAGAAAAAGAAAAGAATGAAATTCTCTTCAGTGATGTCCCGAACCTGAGACAGACAGCAAGCCAGGTCTAGTTAAAATGGACTCCTACTTGTCTTTCATGGAAGCAACTGTGGCCTTTTGCCTTGTCACCCTGCTCAGAGCAAAACCAGCTTTGCGCTGAGAGTAATAGAGATCATCATAACTGTTCATCCAGCAGCACTGTAGAGAGGGCTGTTAGGTGACTTTTCCTTGAAGTTTTCTGGTTTTGTGTTCTCCATCTTTTGTGTCTGTGAGATATATGGTGTTGGTACAGTTATCTTTTAGATCAAACATCAAGATTGACAATCAACTTTTCACAGTGTCATCTACTTGATTTTCAACTAAGACCTTATGGTACAATGTGGACATGCCAGAGGCATTTCTTTCCATCATTTGTCTAATTCGCATATATTCCTACATGACTTTGAGGTAACTTTGTCCCTAAATATATTTGTTTTTATATTGTGATCATGTTTGGAAGTGGATTTGTTAACGGAGCATGCTTAAGAAAAGGGAAAACATTGCATGCGCATGTTCAGACACCCTAAGTAAAATCCTCATTCTTCCTTTGTTTACAAAAAACCCTTTTTTGAAAATTTCTTCCGTGCATTTCATGCCTCCTGCAAGCAATAATTTTTTCTCATTTCTTTTGTCTTGGCTGTTGAAATGGCTATTTTTGGTAGTCAGACTGACTACCTCTGGGATTAACTAATACACAAAGCATTAATTATACCTGGGAGAGATTTTACTTAAAAGTTTTGAAATGGGAAAATCTTCCATTAATCTGGATAGTTTGAGATAATAGGACCCACCTTTAGCTGCTTGGTGGCCATGCACACTTTTAACACCATGATTCAACAGCCAGAGGTATGGAATCTTCACCCCTTATTCTCAAAGGGGCAAGAAGAAATTTCTTAGCAGAGTGTTTTCCCGGAAGATAGTGGCCTTCCCCTCTCCCACCAAAGAGATTCCGAGCACAAGGTCACTTAGCTCAGCGCAGCCAGACACATGGTATAGGCTGTTAAAGATGGCCTAATTCAAGAACAGTGGCCTTGCTCTAAGAACAAGGAGAAAGCTGACCTAACAGAATGGGAGAGAGCAAAAGTCCTTGTACCCATGCCAAAGCAGCTTCAAAGATTCTCTTTGTAGTTATGTCTTTAAAAGCTTACCCCACAGAGGATATACAACTCCTCTCTACCTTGCTGTAAGGGGATGGAGATGAGTTCCAAACATGTCTGTATTATGCTGATTAAACCTTGCTGATTACAGTCTGTGTCTCTCTAGTGGTCTCTCTCTGGGGATCATAATCTGGGCAAAACAGGAGGCACTGGGATTTTCTGAGTTTGAGACCAGTCAGGCCTACAGAATGAGTTCCACAACTACACAGAAAAATACTGTCTTGAAATCACCAAAACAAGAAAATCTGAATCAAACAAGACTATGATCTAACTTTAATTTTCTTACCTTCTGGCAGCAGCACTTACATATAAAGTATATTGAAGTAGAAAAGTCTCTTTTTTGTCACCTTGCTCTGCCTACCAAGCTCATTCCTTTATGAGTACTAGAGACTACTTCTTTGAAATTTTGGTGAATACTTAAAACCATCTGAGACATCAAGCCTCGTGAGCTGAAAAACTACTGGATTCTTCTCTTGATCTTTGGGAAAAGGCTGAGAAACAATCTACTGGATTCTTCAATTGTCATTTAAAAGAAGATGTTTTTAGACAACCTGAAACACAGCTTGTGAGACATAATAATAAGCCCACTTTTTACATACATGTTGAGATTCATTCTACCTCTCCTGTTCATGTATAGAATCTTGAATACTGCAGTTGTATGTTTTATTCACCTGACCATGGAGGAAGATGTGCTGGCTAACAATAGTGCTCATGAAGATATTCCTTCCAGCTCCATGATTCTCTACATATTCACATTTCCATGAACACTACTATTTTTATTTTTATTCATTTTCCTGAAGTTTGCTTTGAATTTCAGTAATAAACCCCACAAAGCAAAGGAGCCATCATCCAGCCTTCTGATCGAGGAAAGACCAATATTCTTGTTTGAGATCTGGCTCCCGCTTTTCTCTTTTCTGTTGTGTGAAATCCCTGTGAAAACCTTGTAAAAAGTACCTTCAGTTCATCTGACCTTAGCATGAAGCCACAGCACAAACATCTCCTTTTGTGACCTCAAAATTGTCTTTAGCTGTTAATATTCTGGGCATTTCCCCTGTGGTACAGGGAATCCCTGCACCCACCTAGCACAGCACAATGCACTGTACAAGCTAGCTGGCCACGTTGTGTCCTGGAGGAATAAGGGAAAGTTCCTATGGAGTGCAAGATTTTGATGGCTTCTGCTTTATAGCCAGGGGCAAGTGCTATTGAAATGCATATCTCGGCCAATCAAGAAAAGATCTTTGACTCAGGTGGACGAGTCAAACCTCTGTGCTGTCTCTTTAAGTACACGTCAGCCCTGCGGAGTTGTTCTTGTCACACAAGCCGCACTAGCCAATCAGGCCCTCCAGATGACCTGCCAGTCAGAAGTCACGCAGGGCTCTTCCGGGCTTCCGCATTCAGACCGGACTTTGCAGAGGAGTTGGCGCCAGTGGTTTCAGTGTGCTGCCGTGAAGTTATTGCTGCAGGGAGATGATGAACTGAGAGTTTTGGCGAGATGAGGAACCACAGCTTGGTGAGCGGGGAATGCTCTCTCCAGATGGGGCGGAGCAGAGGGTGTGGTGCGGAAGACAGGATGTTGTGTCCTTCTGGGATCCGTGTGGGAAGCTGCCGCCAGATTCCCTGCATTGTGAAGTCCCATGCGGTCCTGTTAATTCCTAGACCTAGGGACAGGCCTGTGAATAACTTTGCGCTTTTGGCTTAATCGGCTTAGAGAATTGGGAGCAGGGTGCTGTGTGTACAAACATCTTTCTTCTCAACTACAATATGCCAAAGTCGCAGAAGTCTAGTTTATACAAGTTTATATACACTTCTCGATATTGAGCACTTTGCATTTAACCTTACGTAGAATCTCCATTTATCTTTAACTATGTGGATGATATCAAGGCATCTCACCTGTTGGGCAGCACTGTACTTCTAAGCTGCAACATAGAAGAGTAGAATTGCTGATACAAAGGATTTGCCAATGCCTTGGAAAGAGTTCAGTCTCACAAAGTAGAATTTAGCTGAGGAAGGACTGCCTCTAAATCACCCAAAAGTTAAATGTATTTTAATCAGGGCTGTTAGAGTTTAGGATGCTAGGGTACACATTGTTCAACTGGATTGTTCAGATACTTGGCCCCAAACCATTACAAAGAAGCCACCACTGATTTAAAACCAGACACCAGGCACATCCCCATATCAAACCTCAAGCAAGCCTTTCAAGGAGGCATTACAGGTTGGCACCCTAAGTGTGTGAAGTGATTTCTCAATGGAAAGGTATATTAATTCTTGAACAGCTGTATTTCCATCCTGTTAAAAAAATAGTTTCTGAGACAAGTTCTCTTATGTTGACTCAAGTGGCCTTGCTCTGTTGCTGTCCATGGCAATGATCTTGCTCTCCTGTACATTACACTTTCAAAATTCCTAAAAAAAAATGATATTACCACCACACAGCTTTAAAATTATGCATTTGAATCATGTAGTTAACTATGCAATGCGGTTGCAGGGAAAGGATTTGCATATGGAGCATTACATCTGTCCTCAGACCACAATAGGAGGAAGAGTTTATTGAAGCTCCTGGAGACACAGTGCAGAAAGGAGAGGCTGGACTGAGGGTAAAAACTTTCCCCCTTCAACAGTAGTTGAAGTTAGCTATGTGTAATCAGGTAGTTAATTGTAGATGTTCTATCAGTGTCCTGATTGACCATTGTTTGCAGTCCACAGACCAGCGCAACAAGGTATCTGGGAAAGGGACTTACCTTATCTTTAAACCTAATTGCTATATTTACAGTAGTTCATCTAAAATAGAAGTTGTGGCTCTGCTTAACAGGACTTTTCACTATTAAGGCATTGATCTCTCGAGAAAATACATGAGAAATTTTTAATGTGCTCTAATAATAATCCCTAGTCTCTGGAGTACATGACCCTAAAGTCTATTTTAAGTTTTCGAAGTAGTTTTTGAGATCACAACTACATCATATTTGCATTCTCCTTGCTGCCTCCATGCCCTAATATGCCTGGATTGTTTTATAATTCCTGGTCTGTTTTTCTTTAACAACAGTTACAAGTAGCATAGTTACACAGTAACAGTAGTTACTATATGAATGTGACCTGTGTCTTTAGGATTTCCCATCTCTGAGCCAATGAATGACTGCACTGGAAAGTAACTATGTAACAGAATGTGCACACAGAGGACCCTGTGCTTTAGATGAGGAAGAGGATATGCTCTAGGAGAGTGGGAAAATGTGTAAGAAATACAAACTGTCTAAACTGGGGCCCTGTATGCTGGGCTGGAAGGGCAGACATGGAAGACCTGTGCTGTCTGAGTCATTTGATCTCTGATCCTCCTGTAGAGGAGCTGCTAATATTGAGAGACCCAGCTTGGTGTCCCTTGCCAGTGAGGGATTCTGGGAAGGGTTAGCAATCAAGAGTACTAGTGGCAGACAGTTTGTGAGTTCTTTTCATAATTCTCTTCTGTCTCTGCTGTAGGGAGTGGTAAGGAAGACCATAAGCTATCCCGTTATGAGTGGGGGGTGTTCAGAGCAGGTCTGTTGAACTGTCATTTCTGGTGGGACTTGGAAGTACCATGAGCTAGACTGTAGTTATGTTGGTCCATGTGGTTCATGTTGGCAGTGGCCCTTATTCTCTGAGCCTCTTTGTGTATGGAAATATTGGGGAAGGGGAGACTCTGAAGGCCTGGAATGGAAGGATATGATGCTGGATGTATCTCTGTCCAGAGTACACACATGGGCACTGCTTTTGTTGTACAGTGGAAAGAGAGATTAGAAAACTGAGGGTTTAGTTTCTAGAACTTCTAAATACTGCATTCCTATTGTTTGCGTTATAAAGATTACAAATAGTTTAGGACCTGGTAGAGCGATAGTTGAGTAGAATGCTTTTAACCTGGTGGTGCCTCTAGCTGCAATGGTGTGATTCAGTGAAGCTTAGTTCCAGGGGACAAAAGGAGTTTCTGATTTGCAGAGATTTCTCAGGTGTGCATTGTATTAAACAGGTAGATAGGGCACAATCCACATATTCAGCTCTATGCCATGTAGCAGGAAGCAGATTTTAAATCATTTTATAGATTGTTTTGGGCTTGAAAAAGGTTAATTAGATTAACACTTCATCAGGCATCTTAAAATATATGCTCAGTTAGCAAAAAGGGGTATTAAGGCTTGCAGAGATATGTTACAGAATAGATTATTAAATCTTAAATTTTTAAATGCTAATAAAAAGGAAACAACAGGTGTGGGTAAACATTAGATAATAAAAAAGCCCTGCTAAATTAAACCAATCTGTATGTTTTAAAGATACATTCCATTCTGAATAAAAACCAAGATATGTATTAAATTGGGGAATAAAATTATAGAGACCACTTAAATACTTAAAGATTAATTTCAAACAAAAAATTCTCTTGAACTTGAAAAGAGACAATAGTTCATCAGAGAGCATTATCATTCAATCTTTACTAATTCGTAAGACTAGCAGATGTTTTCCTTTTGATTAAATATAATTTCAAAAAATAAAATTCCATAAAGTTAGGGTTAATGCAGAGTTTTGTTTTGTCTTTACAAAAGTATGAAAACATCAAACTAAGGAATCTAAAAACCACTAGACGACTGAGATATCTAAAAAATAACCCATCATCCAAATAAAATATCCCCGTCCAAAAGAATAAATTGGCCTAACTGTCACTTATTATAATCATGCTAGTTATGTTTTCAAGGTGAAACAAAAAGACATTTTCTTTCCTTTTTTTTTTTTTAAAGACAGATTCCTCTGTGTTCCTTTGACTTTCCTGGAACTCACTTTGTAGAACAGGCTGGCCTCGAACTCAGTGAGATATATCTGCCTCTGCTATGAAAGTGCTGGGATTAATGGCATGCACCACTACGGCCTGGCAAAATTTATTTTAAATAGAGAGGTGGTGTTGTTTTTTCATTTTAAATGTTGTTTGCTTTATACTTCCTGTTTACTCAGGTAATATTATATCCTTCTGGGTTCTCTGATGGAGCTAAAGACTCGATAATTGTAATTATGCATGTTAACAAATTGAAAAAAATGACATAAAATTGTATAAAGTATATAAGGCTAAGAGACATAGAAAGATTATTTAAGGTTGGTAAGTTTAGGATAAAAAGTATTTAATGTACAACATCTTGGGCTTACTAAGATAGGATAGATGATCAAACATTTTCTCTAAATTTACCAAATGCAAATGGATTGGACATTGTTAGTATAATTCTTCAATGTATATATTATATATAGTTATTGTATTTAGTGTATATAGCTTTACTGTGTTAGTTAAAACCTTCACTTTTTAATTAGACAAATAGGGAAATGTGTGATATTTTGATTATATTCTGATAATAAAGCTTGCTTAGAGTCACAGCATTGTTAATCACTACCTGACCAAAAATTACCATAGAAGGTTTGGCGGACTCCGGACAGATAGGAGTCAGGACTACTAAGGCAGGCCTGAGAGGACATTAACACTTTACTAACATGGAGAAATTGAAGAGGTGGTAGTCACTATTTGCTGGTCAACTGCTTCTCTGATCTTTCAGTTTCTCACCCTGCTGTCTGACTCCTGATTTCTCATATTTAATGTCAGTTGTATTAATGCTTCAGCATGAATAGAACTTTCTAAGCCCTTTGAAAATGAAGCCCATGTACCTGAGATAGAGCCACAGGATTTGTCATTTTGCCCTGCTGAATTTTTATCTTTTCTTGATCCAATCTTCCCTCAGTTTTTCTCATTTCTCTCTTTCATTTGTCTTTTATTTATTCTTCTTTCATACTGACTGCAGTGTTTCCTCCCAGCTTTGCTCTCTGTCCCAACCTTCCCCCAAATCTCTCTTCTTTGTTTAACTTTAGAGAAGAGCAGGTCTCTCTTACATATCAACCAAACATGGTGTCTTAATTAGGGTGTCTTTTGTTGTGATGAAACACGATGGTCTATACGCAAGATTGGGAGAAAAGGATTAATTTGGCTTATACTGCCACATTGTTGTTCACTATTTAAGGATGTCAGCGAAGGAACTTAAAGAGGGCAGGATCCTTAATAGATTTTTGTATGTTGATCCATCCTTGCATCTATGGGATGAAGCTGGCTTCATCATGGTAGATGATTTTTTTGATGTGTTCTTGGATTTGATTTGCTGGTATTTTATTGAGTATTTTTTCATCTATGTTCATCAGTAAGATGGGTCTGGAATTCTCTTTCTTGGTTGAATCTTTGTGTGGTTTGGTATAAGGGTAACTGTAGCTTCATAAAAGGGGTTTGGCAATCTTACTTCTGTTTCCATTATGTGGAACCCTTTGAGGAGTATAGTTATTAGTTCTTAGTTCTGACAGAATTCTGAACTGAAACTCTTTTGCTATAGGCTTTTTTAGTTGGTAGGCATTTGATGACTTCTTCTCTTTCCTTGCTAAATATAAGCTGATTTGAATTATTCATCTGGTCGTGATTTAATTTTGGTGTTTTATTGACTTCTGCCCTCAATTTGATTATTTCCTATGCTCTACTCCTCCTGGGTGAGTCAGCTTGTTTTTGTTCTAGAGCTTTCAGGTGTGCTGTTAAGTCACTGGTGTGAGTTTTCTCCTCTTTCTTTATGTAGGCACTTAGTGCTATGAACTTTCATCCTACCACTGCTTTCATAGTGTCCCATAGATTTGGGTATTCTGTGCCATCATTTTTGTTGAATTCTACAAAGTCTTTAATTTCTTTCTTTATTTCTTCCTTGACCTAGGGGTGGTTTAATAGAGCACTGTTCAATTTCCATGAGTTTTTAGGCTTTCTGTGATTAGTGCTGTTAAATCCTAACTTTAAAACTTGGTGACCTGATCAGACACAGGGCGTTATTCCATTTCTTTGTGTGTGTCTAGGTTTGCTTTGTTACCATGTGTGTGGTCCATTTAGGTTCCACGAGGTGCTGAGAAGAAGGTATATTCTTCTGTGTTTGGGTGGAATGATCTGTAGATGTCTGTTGAGTCTATTTAAATCAAGACATCTGTTAGTTGTCTCATTTCTCTGTTAAGTTTCTGTCTGGATGACCTGTTCACTGGGGACAGTGGGACATTGAAGTCTCCTACTATTCTTGTATGGAATTTGATGTGCAATTTAAGCTTTAGTAATGTCTCTTTTACATGTGTGGGTGTTCTTATATTATGGGCTTAGATGTTCAGGATTGAGACTTCATCTTGATGTATTGTTTCTGTTATGGGTATGAAGTGTCCTTCTTCATCTATTCTGATTGGTTTTTGAAGTCTATTTTGTTTGCTATTAGGATACCTACACTTGTGTGCTGCTTAGGTCCATTTGATTTGAAAATCTTTTTCCAACACTTTATTTTTCAGCAATGTTTGTCTTTGAGGTTTAGGTGTGTTTCTTTTATAAAGCAAAAGGATGGATCCTGCTTTTGTATCCATTTTCTTAGCTTGTGCCATTTTATAGGTTAATCGAGTCTGTTGATATTAAGAGATGTAAATAACGAGTGATTGCTAGTTCCTGGTATTTTTCAGAAGTGGTGTTTGTGTGTTTCCCTTCTTTAGGGTTTGTGGGTGTGGAGATATCTCTTGCCTGTGTTTACAGTTAGCTTCCTTGGGTTGAAGTTTTCCCTCTAGTACTTTCTGTATGACTGGATTTGTGGATAGGTATTGTTTAAATCTGGTTTTGCCATGGAATATCTTGTTTTCTCCATTGATGGTGGTTGAAAGCTTTGGTGGATCTGGTGTCTGTGTCTCTTTTTTGTCTCCAGCACATATGTCCAGGGCATTCTTGGTTTCATGGTTTCCATGGAGAATTCGGGTGTTATTCTGATAGGTCTGCCTTCATATTATACTTGATCATTATCTTTTTCAGCTCTTAATATTCTTTCTTCATTTTCTATGTTTTGCATTTTGATCATTATATTTTCGGGGGGGGGGGGGCTTCTTTTTGGTCCAGTCTATTTGGTGTTCTCTAAGCTTCTTGTACCTTCATAAGGATATTCTTTTTTGGTTTGGGAAAGTTTTTTTCTATGATTTTTTAGTTTCTGTGCCTTTGAGTTGCTGTTGTTCTCTTTCTTCTATCCCTGTTATTCTTAGGGTTTAATGGTTTTCATGGTGTCCCAGATTTCCAGGATGTTTTGTGTAATGAATTTGTTGGAGTTATTGTTTTCTTTCACCAATGAATCTCTTTCCTCTATAGTATTGTCAGCACCTGAGATCCTCTCTTCTATCTCTTGTATTCTGTTGGTTACACTTCCTGCTGTAGTTCCCGTTTGTTTACCCAGAGTTTCCGTATACAGAATTCTCTTCATTTGTGTTTACTTTATTGCCTCTATTTCAGTCAAGTCTTGAGCTGTTTGTATCATCTGTTTGATTGTTTTTTCTTGTTTTCTTTGAGAGATTTATTGATGTCTTCCAATTTTTTGTTTGTCTTTTCCTTGCTTTCGTTAAGGGAATTTTTATTTCTTTCATCATCCTCCTATAGTTACGTTGGGGACCCCATCATCCTCACAAAGTTACATTGAAAATCATTTTCTTTTGCTTCTTCTGGGTTAGGATGATTAAGTCTTCCTGTTGTTTGATCACTGGGTTCTGGTGTTACCATATTGCTTTCTATGTTGTTGGATGACTTCTTGCATTGACAGCTACCCATCTCATCCTTATATTGGTGACAGCAGTGTCTTTGCCTCTTGGTCCAATCCTTAACATGGTTGTTTGTGTCTTTGTGACCTGTTCTTGACCAACTCTGTGTTTCAGAGAGCCATGCCACTGAGGTCTGTCTTTGCACTCTCTCTTAGTCTGCACTTAGTCCAGTCTGTGAAGTCACAGCTTGTGCGTCAGGGTCCCTGTCTTGGTCCACCCTGTGAAGCTGCATCTTGTGTTTTAATGTTCCTCTGAAGTTGCAAGGGGCTGGGAGGTAGCATGGGAGGTTTTGGTGGTGGAGTGAGGCTTGTAGCTTTCAGGGTCTGATGGATGGTGTGGGGGTGTTTGAGCAGCACACCTGGAGAAAACTTGCCTGTTGGCAGGTAGTGTTTGTGTCCAGAGTTTTGCCCCAGTATGGAGGTCCTAGAGTGGTTGTCCTGCTGGGCGGGTCATCACTCACCCCTTGGTTCTTTCTGTCTAATAGCAGGCTGTGTTTCAGAGTTCCATTGAGGTTGTGGCAAGGGTTTGTAGGGGTGTAATAGGAGATTTGGGGCAGAGTAGGACTTGTAGAATTCAGGGTCCAAAGGATCATGAGTATATTTCTTAAATATCAATTTTTAAATTTCTTCACTTATTGTTTGTTTGTTTGCATTTCAGTTTCTCAAGACAGGGGTTTTCTGTATCTTTGAAGTTTTTTTGTTTTTTGGGTTTTTTTTTTTTGTTTTATTGGGGGGGGGTTTCAAGACAGGGTTTCAGGTAGTTTTACAGCCTGGCCTGGAACTAGCTCTTGTAGACCAGGTTGGCTTCAAACTCAAAGAGATCCACTTGTCTCTGCCTCCTGAGTGCTGGGATTAAAGGTGTACATCACTCTTCTCTGGCCAACAAGGCTTTAGTGGGTTTTTCAAGAGAAGGTTTCTCTGTGTATATCTGGCTCTGATGGGACTCAAACTATACAGCAGGCTGTTCTCAAACTCACAGAGATCTGCCTGTTTCTTCCTTCCTGGTGCAGGAGTTTAAAGCATGCACTACCACTTCCTGGCCAAACTTTCATTTCTTTATGTCTTTTTTATTGTGTGAAAATATGGTAATATTTTATTGTGTGATTCCATACAATAGAAACTGTCTTTACACTTGCATAACCACACAGGAGAAATGGGGCCAGTGTTGTACTAGATATTCTAAGAAATTCATTCTGAATTAAAGGAGGATTGTTTTAACTGACTGAGTTTTCAGATGTAATTTTGCATGAATTAGAATCTGTGTGTTCTCTTAAACTTCTGTATGAAACACAAAATCTAGGGAGAGTTGATGCATAGGTACTAGATTTGAAGAAAGTTTACAAACTTCCCATTCATTTCCTGTCTTTGCTGTCACTGCCCCCTTCTATCACCCTGGTGAATTCCTCTCAGCTTCCATATCATTTTCGAAGGAAATTTCAATTAAAACTATGTGTCTTCTATGGAAAAGGACATATGGACATTCCCAATTGCCCTGACTCCATTCTGTTTTTTTTTTTTAATGTGTTTCTCTTTTTTTGGCATAATAGATAAAAATACTAATAAGAGTTTAAACACCAAAATTCTGGTCTCTTTGAATCAAAAACTATGATTAATTTACCAGGTCCCTTCAGGGACTATTATTTATACTTCTCTTGCTACTCTTTCTTCTAGACTGAAATCAGGTACAAATATTTGATCCTGTAATTTGGCTCCTTTTGAACTGTTCCTTACCTATTCCTTTTGATTTTAAACTAGAGGAAGTTTGCTGTGGGACAATGGTCATGAACTTTTTAAAGATTTGTCAATTGTATTGTTTTAACAAAATGCTCATTGGCCACTGGCCATGCGGGAAGTATATGCTGGATCACCAAGCAGGAAGTATAGGCAGGGCTGATCAGAGCAGGAGAATTCTGGGAAGAGGAAAGGTTCAGCCTGCAGTTATCACCCAGAGTCAGAGGACATAAATGAGATTGCCTTGCTGATAAAAGGTACCAAGCCATGTGACGGACACAGACAAGAATTATGGATGATTGTAGTGTGTAAGTGTTAACAGGAAGCATGAGCTAATAATAGACACACCAGTTTATAATCAATGTAGACCTATGTTTGTTTTTTGGGTCTGAATGGCTACTGGACCAGGTGAAACAGAAACCTTTGTTAACAAATGTTGTCAACATGGATAATTAAATCCAATTTAAACCTGAGAGAGCTTAGAAATTAATTTGAGACACAAAAGAACAGAGTTAAGCATGGTTTCTTGGTATCAGCATTTTCCTAGCTGGGCTCTGTTTGATAGAGGCAAGCATTTCTCATTTAAGAGAAGCTTCCTGACTGAGTTTTAGCAGTAAAAACCTTGCAGCCCTTTTAAGAAGCACCACACCAAACACTTAAATGGTGTCTATGTACAGTCACCATCATGCTTCTTGGTGGTGCTAAGGACCTTGAAACTCCACAGAATTGTGGTAATAAACATGGCTCCTGCCAGTACCTCAACCCTAAGGCTAGACTCTCAGAAAGCTAAAGAATCAGGTAGAGCCAGCTTTCAAAGCCAAGTCTTTATCGATAGCCATATTGCTTAGCAAATTATAGGGGTAAAGAGAAGATTCAATAATCTACACTTTTATCCTATCAATTCATTGGGTGCCTTTTTTAGGTGGAAGTTTCTGCTCCGCCAAAAACTCTCAAATACACAGCAGCCACCTCATAAACAATTGACCCAGAAGCTTAATACAACTTATGAATGCTTGCATCATAGCTTAGGCTTATTACTAACTCACTCTTAGACTGAATATTGACATTCATCAAAGCAATTATGCTACCCTTTAAAGCTTATTTTCTTCTTTTTTTACTCTCATTCAATGATATGTCCTTTAAAATACATATTTCAGCTGGAATTAGAGGTGTATGGCTAAAATCACTGTACACAGGAGTGTGTGTGGGGCCAATTTCAGTGAGTTTGAGGGTTTGAGGCCAGCTTGTCCCCATAATAAATTTCTGGCATCCATGTTTATATAGACATACCCTGTCTCAAAAACGTCCCAGAAGAAAGCCTACTTCAAATTATGGAACTTTTCCTAATAAAATTTGTCTGGGCTTAGACTGAATTCAACAATCCTTTTTATCTTTACTCACATCGAGAGAGCTGTCTTAATAATGAAAATAAAAAGGAATATACAAATTCCATTCACATTCTGTCCATTGGATCCTTTGGCAACCATCCAGAGGTGACTTTATCTTTCAAGTGATAAGAGACAGAAGGAAGAGTGGGTCACCTTCACCTGCAGCATTGTAATGACATATGTGGGACCCAGAGAGTTGTCTCATGAGTACTGGTCCTCTTGGGTACCCAGCTTTGACTCCTAGCACACACATCAGATTTGACTGTCCTCCCTGTATTTGTAGGTTCTGAAGATCTGTTGCATTCTTCTGGCCTTAGGGCACCAGATTGGCAAATGTTGAAGACAAAGGTTTGAGGGTGACTCTATGTTTTAAATAGGTTTTCTTCATGTGTACATATTCGTAATAATATTAAAATACATAAATATTAATAAATACTCATGACATAGTTTTAATAATGTTTTCTGTCAAAGGCAGATGAGAATCATGTTGCTCAAAAACAAGTAAAACTTTACTGCAAGTGGGTAAATTAGCTTCAGACATGGATGATCTCCGTATTTGTGTGTTTAAATGAACATGGTCAGTCCTGAAACCACAACACAGAACGAACAGAAATAGACCCAGCAGATTCTATTCACATATTTCTCCAAACTTATTAGTACATACTTAACAATGAAGGAATTGGAAGAGAAAAATTTGGAAAGGTATAGAGAGAGGACACAAGAGGATAAAGAGATGTAATATATTCTAATTTAAATGTGTAAAAATTTATTTTTAATAAAAATGTGGCTTAAGAGATAGCTTAGAAATTAAGAGCAATGGTTGTTTTTTTTAAAACAGCAGGGTCAAATTGCTAGAACTCCTGTAACTCAGGTTGAAGTGATCTGATTCTGTCTTCTGCCTCTGCAGGTCCTGACACAGACACATTTGGGCAAACATTCATACATATAAAATGAAACTTAAAGAATGCAATCCTGTAGAGTAAATTCCACAACCTTGAAACAGATAGTATTCAGGGCCAGTTAAAATGAACTATTTTTGGTCCTTCTTAGAAGTATCTCTGGTCTTCCTTTGAACCACCATTTTCAGTGTCAAAAGAAGCCTTATTCTGAAGTTAGTACCAAGCTGTTTTCAATACTGTAGCTCTGTAATAGAGTTTGAAGTCAGGGATGGTTATACCTCCAGAAGTTTCTTTATTATATAAGATTGTTTTGGTTATCCTGGGTTTTTTGTTTTTTCATATAAAGTTGATTATTGTTCTCTTAAGGTCTATGAAGAATTTTGATGGGATTTTGATGGGAATTGCATTGAATCTATAGCTTGCTTTTGGTAGAATTGCCATTTTAACTATGTTGATCCTCCCAATCCAAGAGCAGGGGAGATCTTTCCATTTTCTGGTATCCTCTTCAATTTCTTTCTTCAAAGACTTAAAGTTCTTGTCAAATAGGTCTTTCACTTCCTTGGTTAGAGTTACCCCAAGATATTTTATGCTGTTTTTGGCTATCGTGAAAAGTGAAGATTCTCTGTTTTCCCTTCCTGTTTCTTTATCCTTTGTGTATAGGAGGGCAACTGATTTTTTGGAGTTGAAGAGCTCAGAATGGCTGTTCATTTAAGACAATCTTTTATAATGTGGACAGCACTTTCCCATATTTTTGTATTTGTGTTCTAATGGCGAATCAATCCCACACCAGTTATGTTTTAAAGGGGTATTTATTTTAGGGGGTTAAACTTACATACACCATAAATCGTCAGCAAGGGAGCCTAGTCGCTGGAGCAGGAGCCGGAACCAAGAGCTGGAACCAAGAGCCCGAGCTGAGGCTTGCCGTTTCTCTTTGGGCTGGTATTTCAGCAGCTATTGGTTGAGAGAGCGGAAGGCGCTCCCACAGCACTGTGGGCTTGTGCTTCAGCGACTATTGGCTGAAGCAGCAGGAAGGTACTCCCGCAGCACCTCCCCCTTTTGTTTAAGTAAGAGAGTTCTAAGCCTACTACAAAATTATATACAGTAAGTGCAAACCTACAAAATTTTATACAATAAGTACAAATATCCTATTCTAACTAGCTAAAGTCTTGTATAATAAATAACTTGGCCATGACATGAGAGGAAAGTAGCTACATTTATCTAGTCTTCAACCCCATAGAAGATCCGAGAAGGGAAATAATGTTTCCTGAGTAATTAGGAAGTGCAATCAAAGAACTTCCAAATCATGCAACAAATCACAGAGACAACTGGCTACCTGGGCAATCACCAAAGACCTGTTTGCAACATTGAAGCAACCAAGTTTGACTAAGGCCTAGAATAACTGACAGATTATTTTTAACAGGCATGAGATTTTTCAAAACCATCATACCCTGTCTTGGGAAGATTTAACAGTTCTATCTCTCCATTTTTGTATTTTATCCATTTCCAGATTTTAACAGGCAAGAGATTTTTCAAAACCATCTTACCCTGTCTTGGCAAGATTTGACAGTTCTGTTTATCCATTTCCGGATACCGTGTATTTGTCAGTAGTTGAGGTATGGGCAGTTCCTTACCCAGAGACCAGTTTTGTCAAGAAGACAAGCTCCAAGTGGAGTGTCTTTGGTGCTCAACAATCTCTCGGGAATAGGTCGGTGTTGCCAGGAGTGATTGTGTCTCACTACACAGAACTCTAAGATTAAATTAAATGCCATTTTCTACAGCTCTTTGAAGAGGTTGAAGACTATTTATATATAATCTCTATGTATCTAAAGAACCTGATTAGTCTAACCATAAATATGACAGACATAGATGACTATTGATCTACAATTCTTAACATATATCTAACTTAAAGACTAAGAGAATAAACAACTGTGCAATAAATGAGGACAATGACCTCCAAATGTAAACAATAAATATCAATACATAAACAATATGTGAGTATCTTAATCAGAGGTAGAAATGTACACTGCAATATGGTATACATATATCAATACAATATATATCAATACATAGAAATGTTTTAAACAGGTAGAAGCATGCATACATACAATATTCAATATATGCCGATGTAATTATCTATAAACAATAACTCACAAATACCATTATTATCTATCTAATTATCCCTTTATTTTTCCAAAAGATCCCTGAGCTTATAAAATTCCTTTCCCAACTCTCAACCGTATACTAATTATAATCACTCCCTAAATATTGTTCCTAAACCTGAGGACAAACTTTGCTGAGAGAGGGGACATCGTCCTCTAGAATTACTTCCAGCTTTCATGGGGGTGAGGTTCTTTCTGGAGGATCCTGTGAAAGTAAAATGATGGTTAAATTTCAAGATCAATGTCTTTTAAAATTGCAAACAGTCTCTGAGTATTTTGTGGAAGTCTGGCCAGAATGTTGTACAAGATGCGCACCATTTCAGCTAACCAAGTTGGAGTCATCTGTGCAGCTGATACCTGGAACAGGACTTGTAGTAGCACTATCAGTATCATGACGTCATATCAACCGATTGGAGTTGTTGTTATGGGGGGTCCCATCTTCTTCCTGGAAACTTCAAATATCAGTGCAGAGAATACTCACTGTTCATTGTGGAAAACTTAAACATTAATTATATAGACATATACAAACATATATTCAATGAAAGGTATGATAGACAAATTCAATGAAAAGTATGATAGATATGAAGAAAAGCAAAGATGTTTTCTAAACTCATATTTCTTTCTGTCTCATATCATGGCTCTTGCCATAAGACAGAAACTCCAGAAACTCTGGGTTTTTCTCCTAACAACAGGCTTGGAATTAGAGAGGGACCGAGCCAAGTGTCCAACTCCAAAACCAACTCTATAAATTCAGAAATATGATTTAGTATATTCCAGAGCTTGATACTCACAGAACCTATTCAGTTTTCTTGATAATTCATATTGGGTAGTTATTTTTCCATCTGTGAGTATTCAAACATCCAGGGTCCTTTGAATTTTTCAAAGATGAGTGTTTTCCTGTGGAGATAAGAACAGAACCCTGCCCCCATTCTATGTTTTTCTTACCACCTGTATGGTTATCATCATTGTAGATGCTGTCATTTCTCCTTTCCAAGAGATTTCTTCTCTTCAGATCTAACCTTTATTTTGATGGTATCCACAATGTTTTTTCTCCTGTGGAAACAAGAGCAAAACCCTTTCCCATCATAGCACATCTCCTGGCTTCTGTTGAGAGGTCAGCACATCCTTGATATAAACTGGTTGATTTAGTTAAGCAGACTTTTCCATTATCCATTGTCTTTCTGCCGCTGTTGTTCCCTTCTCATTAGCGTTAAGAAAATTCAAGGTTAATAAGGCATTATGTAATCTATTTCTGGGGGCATTTTCCACCCCTTTCTGTTTATTTAACATATCCTTTATAGTTCGATTTGATCTTTCTATGACTGCTTGACCTGTAGAATTGTATGGTATACCTGTAACATGCTTAATATTATACTAAGCAAAAAACCGTTTCGTTTTCCTAGAGACATAAACTGGACCATTATCTGATTTTATTTGTGCAGGTATACCCATAATGGCCATAACTTCTAATAAATGTGTGATTACTGAGTCAGCTTTTTCTGAGCTTAAAGCAGTTGCCCACTGAAAGCCTGAATAAGTGTCAATGGTGTGATGTACATATTTTAATTTTCCAAATTCTGCAAAGTGGAACACATCCATCTGCCAAATTTTATTCCTTTTAATACCTTTTGGATTAGTCCCTGCAGGCAATCGTGTTTTTTTTTATAAAAAGAGCAAGTAGGGCATTTCTTTACAATCTCCTTAGCTTGTTGCCATGTAATAGAAAACTCTTTTTTCAAGCCTTTGCTATTGACATGATGCTTTTTATGAAATTCAGATGCCTGCAGCACACTACCAATCAATAATTGATCATTATCTGCATTACCTTGTGCTAGAGGACCTGGCAGACCCGTGTGTGGGGCCAATTTCAGTGAGTTTGAGGGTTTGAGGCCAGCTTGTTCCCCATAATAAATTCCTGGCATCCTTGTTTATATAGACATATCCTGTCTCAAAAACGTCCCAGAAGAAAGCCTACTTCAAATTATGGGACTTTTCCTAATAAAATTTGACTGGACTTAGACTGAATTCAACCATCCTTTTTATCTTTACTCACATAGAGAGAGCTGTCTTAACATTGAAAATAAGAAGAAATATACAAATTCCATACACATTCTGTCCATTGTATCATTTGGCAACCATCCAGAGGTGACTTTATCTTTCAAGTGATAACAGACAGAAGGAAGAGTGGGTCACCTTCACCTGCAGCATTGTAATGACATATGTGGGACCCTGAAAGTTGTCTCATGAGTACTGGTCCTCTTGGGTACCCAAGTTTGATTCCTAGCACACACACCAGATGGGTCCGTCCTCTCTGTAATTGTAGGTTCTGAAGATCTGTTGCATTCTTCTGGCCTTAGGGCACCAGATTGGCAAATGTTGAAGAAAAAGGTATGTAGGTGACTCTATGTTTTAAATAGGTTTTCTTCATGTTTACATACTCTTAATAATATTAAAAATACATAAATATTAATAAATACTCATAACATAGTTTTAATAATATTTTCTGTCAATGGCAGATCAGAATCATGTTGCTCAATAACAAGTAAATCTTTACTGCATGTGAGTGAATTAGCTTCAGACATGGATGATCTTCGTATTTGCATGTTCAAATGAACATGTTCAGTCCTGAAACCATAACACACAAGAAACAGAAATGGACCCAGCAGATTCTAATCACATATTTGTCCTTACTTATTAGTACATACTTAACAATGAAGGAATTGGAAGGGAAATATTTGGAAAGGGATAGAGAGAGGACATGAGGGGAAAAGAGATGTAATATATTTTAATTAAAATGTGTAAAAATAAATTTTTTAATAATGTGGCTTGAGAGATAGCTTAGAAATTAAAGCAATGGTTGTTTTTGAAGATGGCAGAGGTTATGTTGCTAGAGCAGTACTGTTCATGGAAATTTGGATACATAGAGAATAATAGAGCTAGGAAGAATGTCTTCATGAGTACTATTGTCAGCCAGCACATCCCCTATATACAACTGCAGTATTCAAGATTCTCTACATGAACAGGACAGGTAGAATGAATCTCATTATGTATATAAAAAGTGGGCTTAGGGGCTGGAGAAATGACTCAGTGGTTAAGAGCACTGACTGCTCTTCCAGAGGACCCAGGTTCAATTCCCAGCATCCACATGGCAGCTCACAACTGTCTGAAAATCCGGTTCCAGGGGACATGACACCTTCACACCAATGCACATAAAATAAAAGATAAATAAATTATAAAACTTTTTTAAACAGTGGACTTATTAGATTGTCTTACAAGCTGTGGTCCAGGTCATCTAAAAATAACAGCCTACCAATGGGAATTGAAGAATCCAATAGATTTCTTCTCAGCCTTTTCCCAAAGATCAAGAGAAGAATCCAGTAGTTGTTCAGCCCATAAGACTCAATGTCTCAGATTGCTGCGCCAGCACAGCCCTAAAGTCCAAGAATCACGGTGGAGGGTCTCCAGTTTGAATGAATACACAGAGCATGAAGTTGAGGTGGAACAGCTTCTTTATTGTTCTGCTGGGTGGGGCTGGCTTTTATTCCATAGCCCCAAATGAGGAAGGGGCTGCGAAGAGACTGTAACTTGATCCCAGCAGAAATCAAAGAATAGCCACCCTACACTTAAAATTCCTTCCCCCACTCCAGGAGCAGAGGGTATTCAAACATGTTTTCTTTACACATAAGCACCTCAAATGGGAGCAGGGATATTGTTACTCAGGGCTGCTGTTTCCACAGCAGATGGTTTTAAGTATTCACCAAAATTTCAAAGAAGTAGATTCTAATTCTGGTAAAGGAATGAGCTTGGTAGCCAGAGCTAGAGCACTGAGGCAAAAAAGCAGACTTTTCTTCTTCAATATACTTTCTACATAACTGCTGCTATCAGAATGTAAGATCCTGATTAAAGTTAGATCATAATTTCCATTTGATTCAGATTTTTTTTCGGGGGTAGTGATTTCAAGACTGGAGTTATCTGTGTAGTTGTGGAACTCATTCTGTAGGCCAGACTGATCTCAAACTCAGAAATACCCACTGCTTCTGCCTCTTCAGTCACAATGTTAAAAGTGTGCACTGACATCAAACAGCTAAAGGTCGTTCCTGTCATCTGAAACTATCCAGATTAATGGAGGGTTTTCCCATTTCAAAACCTTTAAGTAAAATCTCTCTCAGATATAATCAATTCTTTGTGTATTAGTTAATCCTAGAGGTAGTCAGTTTGACTACCAAAAATAGCATCTCAAAAGTCAAGACAAACAAAATGAGAAAAAATTATTGCTTGTAGGAGCTCAAAGTGCATGGGAGTAATTTTCAAAACAGTGGTTGTTGTCAACAAAGGAAGAATGGGGATTTTACTTGGGATGTCTGAACATGCTCATGTAATGTTTTCCCTTTTCTTAAGCATGCTCAGTTAATAAATCCACTACTGAACATGAGCACAATGTAAAAACAGATATTTAGGGATATTCTTACCTCAAAGTCATGTAGGAACATATGTAAATGAGACAAATGATGGAAAGAAATGCCTCTGGCATGTTCATATGAAACCATAAACTCTTTTTTTTTTAAACTTTTATTTTTATTTGGTCATGCATATACCAGGGCAGGTATGTGGAGTTCAGGGGGGCATATCTCGCCTTCCGTCATGTGGGTCCGGGGGATTGAACTCAGGTCCTCAGGCTTGGCAGCAAGCGCCTTTCCTCACTGAGCTGTCTTGCCAGGCCCAGCTTTGTAATCAGGTGCTTTGTTGCTTTGCTGTCCGTGTTCTTTTTTTTTTAAGATTTATTTATTTATTATGTACACAACATTCCTTCCATGTATGCTTGCATGCCAGAAGAGGGCACCAGATCTCATTATAGATGGCTGTGAGCCACCATGTGGTTGTTGGGAATTGAACTCAGGACTTCTGGAAGAGCAGTCAGTGCTCTTAACCTCTGAGCCATCTCTCCAGCCCCGATACCATAAACTCTTAGTTGAAAATCAAGTAGATGACGCTGTGAAAGTTGATTGTTAATCTTGATGTTTGACCTAAATGACAACTGTACCAAAACCATAATTTTCACAGACACAAAAGATGGAGAACACAAAACCAGAAAACTTCAAGGAAAAGTCACCTACAGCCCTCTGTACAGTACTTCTGAAAGAATGGTTATGATGATCTCTAGTAATCTCAGAACAAAGCTGCTTTTGCTCTGTGCTGGGTGGCAGTGCAGAAGGCCACAGCTGCTTCCATAGAAGACAAGGAGTCCATTTTAACTAGACCTGCCTTGCTGCCTCTCTCAGGGTTGTGACATTACTGTAGAGAATTTCATCCTTTATATTTTCTAACCTTAAAAATATTTAGTTGTATGGTGTTTTGCTTGAATATGTCTGTGCACAGTACCTACAGAGGGCAGAAGAAGGGATGACATACCTGGTACTGGAATTAGAACAGATGGTGAGCTAGCATGCAGGGTCCAGGAAAGGAATCAGCATCCTCTGTAAAAGCACCCAGTGCTCTAATTGCTGAGCCATCTATCTAGCTGTTCTTTTTAATTTCAAATTAAGACTCAAGAATGTTAATTGAAAGAAATTACATCTCTTTTTGGCTTTATTTGTACATTTCTTCCCTGCCACAAATCCCTTCCAACTCATCCTTGTTAAGTGTGGGTGAATACGTATGCTGAAATACATGAATACAATTCACTGCTTCCATTTTAATTTGTTCTGTATGTAAGACTAATGGACTGATTACTTTCCATTGGATAAACTGTTAGGGAGCTGTTCCCTTCCTAAGACTAATTCTGTCAAATAGAGGAGAAATCTACTTTTTAATCAACATTAAGTTTCTGACCATGACTAGGCATCCTTGGACAGGAAACATAATCAAGAATAGAAAACTTAGAGTGGAAAATACCTCAGCCGTTAAGAGCACTGAATATTTTTTCAGAGCATCCTGCTTCCATTACCAGTACAGATAGAATCTGACTAATAACTGTACCCAGTATCAGGAGTATTGAAATTTTCTCCGTGATTCACTAGCCACCATAAGAAGCAAAGACTGGAACCACAAAATTTCTCACAAAATTTCTCATACAATAAAAAGTTAGATCTAATGGGCCAATCAGTGTTTTAATTAGTACAGCTTCGGGTCTAAGCTAGGCGGGAAGAACAAGCAGCCCTCTCCTTGCAACAAACTTGCCTGAATCCACCCATTTTCCTCATCTAATCTTTTTGGTGAATACCATCTTTGGGGATACACAGATTTGTTTGTTAGCAAACGTGGGGCATGCTGCCTTTTCTGCTCAGTACCTATGTTCTGTAGAAATTCTATGTGGTCTCTTAGTGGGTAGTTTTGCGGGATTGACTCTATGTAAATTTGACTGTTAGAACAAAGAATGAATGTTATTGCTCTAAGGCCTTCTGGTGTGGGGAAATGGAGCAAGGTCACCCCATGGTCCTGAAGAAGTCACACTGCTGAGATGTTTTTGGTATAAATCCCATTTCAAAGGGAAGAATCATGGCTTTACAAGGTTTCCACAGAAATGACATTTACTTTTCTGAAGACAAATGTTCCCATAGCTCTGCAAAATAGGTTGCTCCATGTGGATTGGGATGTATATTCTTCCCCTGGATCTGCCTCTTGAACTTTTCTTTCACTGACAGCCATTTTGGACTGCAGTCTTGAAGCTATTCCAATAAATTCCCATGTAAACACATATAGATAAAAAGATCGATCAATTGATTGATCGATTGATAGATAGAGGAACAGATAATAGATAGATAGATAGAGGTATCGATAGGTAGATAGATAGATAGATAGATAGATAGATAGATAGATAGATAGAGGGATAAATAGGTCGATCGATCGATAGAAAGATAGATAGATAGATAGGTAGATAGAAAGATAGATAGATAGATAGATAGATAGATAGATAGATAGATAGATAGATAGATAGAGGGATAGATGCATGGACAAATGGAGAAGGATTTAATCCATAATTTCTGTGGACTCTAGAGGACCCTGACTAATATAGTGTGATTTTTTCATTAAATTAAACCATCTGTAATGAGATTTAGTGCCCTCTTCTGGCCAGAAATCATACAGACAGACAGAACACTATACTTAATAAATAAATAAATCTTTAAAAAAAAGAAAGAAAAAAATTTTAAACTTTTAGTTCCTATTTTTTTCTATTCATACTGCAACTACACATTTGAAACATTTTTAGCAAATACTTTGATATCACATTATATACATTTAAAGACAATAATCTTTCATAGTGTAATAAGAAATAATATGGGAAGCAGTGACACATAGGGTTGAGTGCCATTTCTGATGAAATATTTATAAAGTTATTAGATTCACAATAAGATTTGGTTATTTGTTTTGATCAAGATGATAGGTACTTTTTAGTGGAAAGCTATTTTTCTACTAGTTTTATCTTGTGGTCATCTGTTCTTTAGGTGTATTAAATTCAAAAATTAAGTAAATTGAAGCTTAAAAGAGAAATACCACCATTAAAGCTCCACCTACAAAAGAATGAGAAAGTAAACTCTGTTTCCAGTTCTAAAGCCATAATTTGAATTGTAGTTGAATGATGGGGCTGGAGAGATGGTACTGTGGTTTAGAGTACTCACTGCTCTTCTAGGGGACCTTGGTTCAATTCTCAGCACCCACATGGAAGTTCACAACTGTCTGTAGCTCTAATACTAAAAGATGTGACACTATCATACAGATATACACGAATGGAAAGCATAAATACACATAAAATAAAAATAAATAAATTTAACATACTGAATGAATTTCAACATTACCTTCTAAATGGAGATATCTTATGCTATTATCATCCTAACTTAATGGATTTTCAGAAGTATTTTTGCATGCTTCAGTTCATAAACTTGAAGCTATAAAATTGGAATTCAAAAGCTCTAAATGTAAGTGTTAATTATGATGTTAGACTCTAAAAAAAAACAATATACATGGGGCTGGAGAGATGTCTCAGTAGTTAAGAGCACTGGTTGCTCTTTCAGAGTTCCTGAGTTCAATTCCCAGCAATCACATGATGGCTCACAACCATCTGTAAAGAGACATGGTGCCCTCTTCTGGCTTGTAGGCATAACATGCAGGCATAGCACAGTGTACATAATAAATTAATCTCTTAAATATATAAAATAAAAAAATAAAAACTATATACAAAAATGTTTTGTAAGATTTTTGGAAGTAAATGAATTAATGAAATTTATTTTGCATATCACTTTAGCACAAAGTCTAATTATGCTTAATTATAAAAAGACAGAGTCAGATATTGGGATAAATACTGAAAGATCAGAGAAATAAAGGAGTCAAACACTATAAAGTTCTTTTATATCAATCAAATCCTCAGAATAAGATTGGCAAGTTCCTGTCTCCATGAATACTCAGATTAAATGCCATGGGCTTCTGTCCTCTCCCACAATATATTCCTCACTCTACCAAGTCATATCCCTTCTTGTATTCATGTTCCTTGTGCTGGAATTGAGTGTGTGTGATTGCCAAATTCTGGGATTAAAGTTATGAGAATGTGAGGCATCACCACCTGTCTGTGTTCTGCTTTCAGACTGGATCAATAACATGTAGGTCAGGGTAGCCTAGAACACACAGAGATCCACCTGCCTCTACCACCCCAATTCTGGGATTAAAGGTGTGTGTCACCAATGTCTGGATTATATGGAAAACTAGATGTTTGGAACCATGTTCTGATCTTTAGGCAAGCTTTGTTTGTTAGATCACAAAAAAAATCCAGAAATTTCCTTTTCTCCTAAAATAGCAAAAAAGAGTTTATAACTAATACAAAAAAGCTATGTAAGTAAAATCACAATGTATAATATATACAGGCAATAAGTAAATCACAATGCTTAGTCCAGTTTTGTTTGAAAATTCAGAGAAAATACACTACTATCTGTCCTATCTTTGGTGAATCCAAAATCTTTTTTTTTTTTTTAGGAACTCTAAATTTTTATTACAATATTGTGTCTTTTTTTAAAGTAATTTTATTAAATTATAAAAGTTTCCATTTCCGCCCCTCCCCCAACACCCTCCCACTCCCCCCACTCCCTTTCCTCCTTCCTCTCCATCCCTAAGAGCAGTCAGGGTTTCCTGCCCTGTGGAAAGTTCAAGTTCCTCCCCTCTCCTTCCAGGTCCAGGAAGGTGAGTGTCCAGATAGACTGGATCCACAAAATCCAGTATATGCAGAGGAAACAAGTCCCAGTGTCATTGTCAATGGCTTTTCAGAAAGACTCCGGGCCAGCCACATTCAGAGAATCCGGCCACATTCAGAGAATCTGGTTGGATCGCGTCCTCGTTCAGTCCCCGTCCAACTGGCCTTGGTAAACTCTCATTAGATCCGTCCCCTTGTATCAGTGGGTGATCGCATCCCTCCCAGTCCTTATTTCCTTTTTCATTTTCTTCATCCTTCTGCTCCTCATTTGGACCTTGGGGGGCTCCATCCGGTGCTCCAATGTGGGTCTCCGTCTGTATCGCCATCCATTGTCGGATGAAGGTTCCCTCTGGTCTTGCCTTCTTTGCTCACGTTCTCTTTCCTTCTGCTTCTCGTTTGGACCTAGGGAGATAAGTCCAGTGTTCCGATGTGGGTCTCTGTCTCTATCTCCGTCCATTGCCAGATGGAGGTTCTATGGTGATAAGCAAAATATTCATCAGTATGGTTATGGGCCTAGGCCGTTTCAGGCACCCTCTCTTCTGTCTAGAGAACAATCTGAACAGAGAACAATCTGGGGATCTCTCCTTGGACCTGGGATCCCCTTTATAATCAAGTCTCCTGTAAACCCTAAAATGACTCCCTTAGTTGAAATATATTCTTCCCTGATCCCATATCCATCCTTCCTCCCTCCCCCCATCCCAGTCCACAGCGCTTTCCCCATTCCTCCCCTACTCCCTTCTCTCTAACCCTCTCCCCTTCCAACAACCCTCCCCCCCATGCATCCGAGGTAACCGGGGACTCTTGTCTATTTCCAATCTCCAGGCAGATAGCTACATGATTTTCATCAGGTTCACCTTCTTATTTAGCTTCTCTAGGATCACGAATAATAGGCTCAAAGACCTTTAATTATGGTTAGAATCCACATATGAGTGAATACATACCATATTCCTCTTTTTGGGTCTGGCTTACCTCACTCAGTAAAGTGTTTTCTATTTCCATCCATTTGCATGCAAAATTCAAGATGTCATTGTTTTTTACTGCTGAGTAAAACTCTAATGTATATATGTTCCACACCTTTTTTAACCATTCTTCTATTGAGGGGCACCTAGGTTGTTTCTAGGTTCTGTCTTTGTTCTTCTGTTGCCCGGGCTCCCTATCTGTCTGAGTCCTGTCTTTTTTTTTTCCTAGTTAAATTTCTTTCTTGTCTAATCAAACTGATGGCTGAAATCAACAAAATAGAAACACAGAAAACAATCCAAAGAATCAATGAATCAAAAAGCTGGTTCTTGGAGAAAATCAACAAGATTGACAAACCCCTATCCAAATTAATCAAATGGGAGAGAGAGAACATGCAAATTAATAAGATCAGAAATGAAAAGGGGGACATAACCACAGACACAGAGAAAATTCAGAGAATCATTAGATCTTACTTCGAAAGTTTATATACCACAAAGTTGGAAAATGTTAAAGAAATGAACATTTTTTTAGATAAGTACCATATAGCAAAGTTGAACCAAAACCAGGTGAACAATCTAAATAGACCTGTCAGTTGTGAAGAATTAGAAGCTGTTATCAAAAATCTCCCTACCAAAAAAAGCCCAGGACCACATGGTTTCAATGCAGAATTCTACCAGAACTTCCAGGAAGAGCTAATACCTATACTCCTTAATGTATTTCACAATATAGAAACAGAAGAATCATTGCCAAACTCTTTTTATGAAGCTACAGTTACCCTGATACCAAAACCACACAAAGACACAACCAAGAAAGAGAATTACAGGCCAATCTCACTCATGAACATTGACGCTAAAATACTCAATAAAATACTGGCAAACCGAATCCAAGAATACATTAGAAAAATTATCCATTATGATCAAGTAGGCTTCATCCCAGAGATGCAGGGCTGGTTCAACATATGCAAATCTATCAATGTAATCCATCATATAAATAAACTGAAAGAAAAAAACCATATGATCATTTCATTGGATGCTGAAAAAGCATTTGACAAAATTCAACACCCCTTTATGATAAAGGTGTTGGAGAGATTGGGTTTACAAGGATCATACCTAAATATAATAAAAGCAATATACAGCAAGCCATCAGCTAACATCAAACTGAATGGAGAGTAACTCAAAGCCATTCCACTAAAATCAGGAACAAGACAAGGCTGTCCACTCTCTCCATACCTCTTCAATATAGTGCTTGAAATTCTAGCAATAGCAATAAGACAACATAAGGGTATCAAGGGATTCAAATTGGAAAGGATCAAGCTAAACTTTTGTTATTTGCAGATGATATGATAGTGTACATAAGCGACCCCAAAAACTCTACCAAAGAACTCCTACAGTTGATAAATACCTTTAGTAATGTGGCAGGATGCAAGATCAACTCCAAAAAATCAGTTGCCCTCCGATACACAAAGGATAAAGAAGCAGAAAGGGAAATCAGAGAAACATCACCTTTCATGATAGTCACAAATAGCATAAAATATCTTGGGGTAACTCTAACCAAGGAAGTGAAAGACCTTTGTGAATCCAAAATCTTATACCTCATTCACTTTATATCTTCACTAGCATTACTATCAAAAACAACCTTTGATGTCTTTAAAACTTATACAATTTATACCACTGTAGTGATTTTCTTTTCTGAGTCTGATTTTAAAAAAATAGTAAACTATGATAATAACTGTGTAGTCTTCAACCCCCTCAGAGTTCCAGGAATGAAATAATGTTAATTAAGTAAAGAGGAAGTGTAAGAATGCAACTTCCTAAAAGGCTGAGAAGAAATCTACTGGATCCTTCAATTGTCATTTATAAGTAGCTATTTTTAGACAACCTGAAACACAGCTTGTGAGACATTGTAATAAGCCCACTTTTTAGGTACATGTTGAGCTTCATTCTACCTGTCCTGTTCATGCAGAGAATCTTGAATATTGCAGTTGTATATTTTATTCACCTGACCATGGAGGAAGATGTGCAGGCTAACAATAGTGCTTGTGAAGACATTCCTTCCAGCTCCATTATTCTCTACATATTCACATTTCCATGAACATTACTCTTTTTATTATTATTCATTTTCCTGGAGTTTGCTTCAAGTTTCAGTAATAAAACTCATGAAGCAAAGGAGCCATCATCCAGCCTTCTGATGGGGGAAAGACCTACCATCTTGTTTGAGATCTGGCTCCTGCTTTTCTCTTTTCTGTTGTGTGAAATATCTGTGAAAACCATGTACAAAGTTTCTTCATTTCATCTGACCTCAGCATGAAGCCACAGAACAAACATCTCCTTTTGTGACCTCAAAATTGTCTTTAGCTGTTAATATTCTGGGCATTCTTTCCCCTTTGGGACAGGGAATCCCTGCACCCACCTAGCACAGCACAGTGCACTGTACAAGCTAGCTGGCCATGTTGTGTCCTGGAGGTAAAAGGGAACGTTCCTATGGAGTGCAAGATTGTGATGGCGTCTGCTTTTATAGCCAGGGGCAAGTGCTATTGAAATGCCTATCTTGGCCAATCAAGAAGAGATCTTTGACTCAGGTGGATGGAATGGCCAGAAACCTGTGTGCTATCTCTTTAAGTACACTTTAGCCCTGTGGGAGGTGTTCTTTTCACTCAGGTCGCACTAGCCAATCATGCCCTCCAGATGACCTGCCAGTCAGAAGTCATGCAGGGCTCTTCCCAGCACCATTTTGCAGAGGAGCTGGCACCAGTGGTTTCCTTTGTTGTGGTGAAGTTGCTGCTGCCAGGAGATGATAAACTGAGAGTTTTGTCAAGCTGAGAAACCACAACATGGTGAGCGGGGGTGGGGGTGGGGTGGGAGTTGAGGGGGGTACTGGGGGGGCTGAGGGGGGATGCTGTCTCCAGATGGGGAGGAGCAGAGGCTGAGGTGCAGGAGACAGTATTGTGTCCTTCTGGGATCCGTGCAGGAACCTGCCGCCATATTCCCATCAGTCCTGTGAATTCCTAGACCTAAGGACAGGCCTCTAAATAACTTTTCCCTTTGGGCTTAATCCGCTTAGAGAATTGGGAGCAGGGTGCTGTGTGTACAAACATCTTTCTTGTCAACTTTCATATGCCAAATTTGGAGAATCCTAGTTTGGTATTCTCTAAGCTTCTTGTACCTTCATAGATTTATTCTTTTTTGGGTTGGGAAAGGTTTTTATCTATTATTTTTTTGTTGAGTATAGTTTCTGTGCCTTTGAGTTGGTGTTGTTCTCTTTCTTCTATCCTTATTATTCTTAGGTTTTAATTTTTTTCATGGTGTTCCAGATTTCCAGGATGTTTGGTGTAAGGTATTTGTTGGATTATTGTTTTCTTTGACCAATGATTTGATTTCCTCTATAGTATCTTCAGCACCTGAGATCCTCTCTTCTACCTCTTGTATTCTGTTGGTTACACTTCCTGCTGTAGGTCCCTTTTGTTTACCCAGAGTTTCCATATACAGAATTCCCTTCATTTGTTTCCGTTGTAGCCTCTAATTCAGTCAAGTCTTGAGTCATTTGTTTCATGTGTTTGATTGTTTTTTCTTGTTTTCTTTGAGAGATTTATTGATGTCTTCCAATTTTTTGTTTGTCTTTTCCTTGATTTCATTAAGGGAATCTTTATTTCCTTCATCATCCTCCTATACTTACGTTGGGAACCGCATCATCCTCACAAAGTTACATTGAAAATTATTTTATTTTTGCTTCTGCTGGGTTTGTATGATTACATCTTCCTGTAGTATGACCACTGAGTTCTGGTGTTATGATGTTGGATGAATTCTTGCATTGGCACCTACCCATCTCATCCTTCAGTTGGTACCAGGTACTGTCTTTGCCTCTTGGTTCAAACCTTGAAGTGGTTGTTTTGTCTTTGTGACCTGTTCTTGGCCAACTCGGTGTTTCAGAGAGCCATGCCACTGAGGTCAGTCTTTGCACTCTCTCTTAGCCTGTTCTTTGGTCTGCATGTCTGAGTCACTCTCTTGATCCAGTCTGTCCAGTCACAGCTTGTGCTTCAGGGTCCATGTCTTGGTCCACCCTGTGAAGTTGCATCTTGTGTTTTAATGTTCCTCTGAAGTTGCAAGTGGCTGGGAGGTAGCATGGGGGGTTTTGGTGGTGGAGTGAGACTTGTAGCTTTCAGGGTCTGATGGATGGTGTGGGGGTGTTTGAGCAGCACACCTGGAGGAAACTTCCCTGTTGGCTGTCACGTGAACTGAAGCAGGTGGTGTTTGAGCCCAGAGTTTTGCCCCAGTATGGAATTCCTAGGGACGTTGTCCTCCTGGTCAGGTTATCACTCACCCCTTGGTCTTTTCTGTGTAATAGCAGGCTGTGCTTCAGAGTTCCACTTAGGTTGGGGGTGCATGGATAGGAGGGCTTGGGGCAGAGTGGGACTTGTTGCTTTCAAGGTTCAATGGAAGGGATGGAGGTATTGGAGCAGCCTACTTTCAGGAAACTAACATGCTGGCTTGCTAGGGAAACTGAGGCCACTGGGAGGTGTCCTGGGATTTTGCTCTGGTATGGAGAGCCTAGAGAGTGGGGTGTCCTGCTGCATGGTCCCCTCTGTGTAGTAGCAGGCTGTGTTTCAGAGTTCCATTGAGGTTGTGGCAGGGGTTTGCAGGGGTGTAATGGAATATTTGGGCAGAGTGGGACTTGTAGAATTCAGGGTCCAATGTATCATGAGTGTATTTCTTAAACTTCAGTTTTTAAGTTTCTCCACTTATTGCTTGTTTCTTTGCTTTTCATTTTCTCAAGACAGGGGTTTTCTGTATCTTTGAAGTCTTTTTGGTTTTTGTTTTTGTTGGGTTTTTTTTTTTTTTTTTTTTTTTTTTTTGGTTTTTCAAGACAGGGTTTCAGGGAGTTTTAGAGCCTGGCCTGGAACTTGCTCTTGTAGACCAGGTTGACCTCAAACTCACAGAGCTCCACCTGTCTCTGCCTACAGAGTGCTGGGATGAAAGGTGTACATCACCCTTCTCGGCCAACAAGGCTTTAGTGGGTTTTCCAAGAGAAGGTTTCTCTGTGTATGTCAGGCTCTGCTGGGACTCAAACTATACAGCAGGCTGTTCTCAAACTCACAGAGATCTGCCTGTTTCTTCTGCCCAGGTACAGGAGTTTAAAGCATGCATCACCACTTCCTGGCCAAACATGCATTTCTTTATATCCTTGTGTGTGTGTGAAAATATGGTAATATGTATTGTTTGATTTCATACAATAGAAACTGTCTTTATACTTGTATAACCACACAGGAGAAATGGGGCCATTGTTGTACTAGATATCCTAAGATATTCATTCTGAATAAAAGGGGGATTGTTTTAACTGACTGAGTTTTCAGATGTAATTTTGCATGAATTAGAATCTGTGTGTTCTCTTAAACTTCTGTATGAAACATAAAATCTAGGGAGAGTTGATGCATTGGTACTAGATTTGAAGAAGGTTTACAAACTTCCCATTCATGTCATGTCTTTACTGTCACTGTCCCCTTCTATCACCATGGTGAACTCCTCTCAGCTTCCATATCATTTCCAAAGGAAATTTTCCAAAGGTAAAACTATATGTCTTCTATGGAAAGGACATATGGACATTCCCAATTGCCACAAATGTGTTTCCTTTTTTTGGTATAATAGATAAAAATACTAAGAAGAGTTTAAAAACCAAAATTCTGATGTCTTTGAATCAAGAACTATGATCAATTTACCTGTTCCCTTTAGGGACTATTATTTATACTTCTCTTGCTACTTTTTCTCCTAGACTGAAATCAGGTACAAATATTTGATCATGTAATTCGGGTACTTTTGAACTGTTCCTTACCTATTATTTCTGATTGTAAATTAAAGGAAGTTTGCTGTGAGACAAGGGTCATGGACTTTTTAAAGTCTTGTCAATTGTATTGTTTTAACAAAATGCTCATTGGCCACTGGCCATGCGGGAAGTATATGCTGGATCACCAAGCAGGAAGTATAGGCAGGGCTGATCAGAGCAGGAGAATTCTGGGAAGAGGAAAGGTTCAGCCTGCAGTTATCACCCAGAGGCAGAGGACATAAATGAGATTGCCTAGCTGATAAAAGGTACCAAGCCATGTCACTGACACAGATAAGACTTATGGGTGATTGTAGGATGTAAGGGTTAATAGGAAGCATGAACTAATAGAAACACCAGTTTATAATTAATGTAGAGCTTTGATTTTGGGGGACTGAATGACTATAGGACCAGGTGAAACAGAAACCTCTGTTAACAAATGTTGTCGACATGAATAACTAAATCCAATTTAAACCAGAGAGAGCTTGGAAATTAATTCAAGACACAAAAGAACAGAGTTAACTGTGGTTTCTTGGTATCAACATTTTCTTAGCTGGGCTCTGATAGAGGCAAGTGTTGCTCATTTAAGAGAAGCCTCCTGACTCAGTTTTAGCTGTAAAAACCTTGCAGCCCTTTGAAGAAGCACCACACCAAACACTTAAATGGTATCTATGTACAGTTACCATCATTCTTCTTGGTGGTGCTAAGGACCTTGAAACTCCATAGAATTGTGGCAGTAACCATGGTTCCTGCCAGTACCTCAACCATGAGGCTAGACTCCTAGAAAGCTAAGGAATCAGGTGGATCCAGATGTCAAAGCCAAGTCTTTATCCATAGCCATATTGCTTAGCATATTATAAGGGTAAAGAGAAGATTCAATAATCTACACTTTTATCCTATCATTTCATTGGGTGCCTTTTTTAGATGGATGTCTCTGCCCCCACCAAAAACTCTCAAATACACAGCAGCCACTTCGTAAACAATTGACCCAGAAGCTTAATACAACTTATGAATGCTTGTGCTGTGGCTTTGACTTATTACTTACTCACTCTTAGACTGAATATTGACATTCATCAAAGCAATCATGCTACCCTTTAAAGCTCATTTTATTCTTTTTTCTCTCATTCAATGATATGTGTTTTAAAATATATATTTCAGCTGGAATTAGAGGTGTACAGCTGTAATCACTGTACACAGGAGTGTGGGTGGGGCCAATCTCAGTGAGTTTGAGGGTTTGAGGCCAGCTTGTTCCCCATAATAAATTCCTGGCATACATGTTTATGTAGACATATTCTGTCTCAAAAAAGTCCTAGAAGAAAGCCTACTTCAAATTCTGAAACTTTTCCTAATAAAATTTGTCTGGACTTAGACTGAATTCAACCATCCTTTTTTTTTTTTTATCTTTACTCACACAGAGAGAGCTGTCTTAACAATGAAAATAAAAAGGAATATACAAATTCCATTCACATTCTGTCCATTGGATCCTTTGGCAACCATCCAGAGGTGACTTTATCTTTCAAGTGATAAGAGACAGAAGGAAGAGTGAGTCACCTTCACCTGCAGAATTGTAATGACATAAGTGGGACCCAGAGAGTTGTCTCACGAGTACTAGTCCTCTTGGGTACCCATCTTTGATTCCTAGCACACACATCAGATTTGACAGTCCTCCCTGTATTTGTAGGTTCTGAAGATCTGGTGCATTCTTCTGGCCTTAGGGCATCAGATTGGCAAATGTTAAAGAAAAAGGTTTGTGGGTGACTCTATGTTTTAAGTAGGTTTTCTTCACGTGTACATATACGTAATAATATTAAAAATACATAAATATTAATAAATACTCATGACATAGTTTTAATAATGTTTTATGTCAAAGACAGATAAGACTTATATTGCTCAAAAACAAGTAAAATTTTACTGCAAGTTTGTAAATTAGCTTCAGACATGGATGAACTCTTTATTTGTGTGTTTAAATGAACATGTTCAGTCCTGAAACCACAACACACAACGAACAGAAATGGACCCAGTAGATTCTATTCACATATTTGTCCAAACTTATTAGTACATACTTAACAATGAAGGAATTGGAAGAGAAATATTTGGAAAGGGATAGAGAGAGGACACAAGAGGTTAAAGAGATGTAATATATTTTAATTTAAATGTGTAAAAATAGACTTTTAATAAAAATGTGGCTTAAGAGATAGCTTAGAAATTAAGAGCAATGGTTGTTTTTGAAGACAGCAGAATCATGTTGCTAGAACTCCTGTAACTCAAGTTGAAGGGATCTGATTCCCTCTTCTGCCTCTGCAGGTCTTGACACAGACACATTTGGGCAAACATCCATACATATAAAATGAAACTTAAAGAATGCAATCCTGTAGAGTAAATTTCACAACCTTGAAACAGGTAGTAGTCAGGGCTAGTTAAAATGAACTATTTTTGGTCCTTCTTAGAAGTATCTCTGGTCTTCCTTTGAACCACCATTTTCAGTGTCAAAAGAAGCCTTATTCTGAAGTTAGAAGAGCTCAGAATGGCGGTTCATTTAAGACAATCAATGGTTATCACTGATAACTTACTTAGCTGTATAGTAAAAAAAAAAAACAAGTAGGGCAGAAATAAATGAAAATAAAAAGGTAGTTTCAAAGGGCATTTATGTGTTAATACAGGCAGGATTTTTCAAAGAGTTTATCATCATTATAGAAACAGCCATTGCTCTGAACTGGAAGCTTATCAAGGTACCCTAAGGGTAAGACTCCATACACATAAACCTTCAATTTAAAGATGGTTGAGCAAACTGACTCGGTCTCAGGAAGCTACTTCATTCCAAACCTTCTACACTTGTGGTCCAAGCTCATTAGTGTTCTTTGCAGTTAAAAAATAACCCTACTTCTCAGGATCACCAGTAATGTGTTGGTCTTGGGAACAAGAAAGAATCAAAATTTAGGATCATGGATATTTAGTTTATGGTTACAGTTTACCATTGTTTCAGGCATCTGTGTTTGGCAGAGTCAGAAGCCCAATGAGGAGACAGTGAGAGTTCATTGCATGAAGCTGTGAGGATTGAAGCTGGGTGTGGTGTTGTTGGTTGTTTCTTTTACTCCCTTGTTCCTTTAGGGCCTGCCACCCAGTTCACAATTAAATTTCACACATGAAGGCTTATTTTTTTCTTATAAATACTTGACTTTAGCTTGTTTCAAGGCAGGTTGTTTTTAATTTAATTGTTCTCTCTACATTTCCCCCTGGCCTTTATCTTTATTCCTCTCTTTATTTCTTACTCCATGGCTTGCTGTGTAGCTGGATTAAAGGCTCCTGTTGTTCTCTCCTTATGCTGCCTCTTCTTTAATCCTCCCAGATTTTTCCTACCATTTATTCTTTTTTCCTTTGTCCTGCAATTGGTCATTCAATTCTTTTTTAGACCAACTAGGTATTTTAAATAGGCAAAGCTTCACAATGTCACACAACTAAACCAATGCAGCACTTCTTTGCATGATTAAAACAAATGTTCCACAGCATAAATAAATATATCACAGTTAAATATGTTATTTCACAGCATACTGGGTTACATTTAGAGCCCAAAGATGTTAAGATACCTAACTTATGACACAACTTTTATGGAGACCTAGATGGTTATAGTGAGTGGAAGTTACCAAAGAGAGAAATGCATGAGAAGTTGCAAGGATAGGGCCTTTTAAGTCATTTGAAACTGAAGCCCATACATTTGACCAGAGAGGTACAGGATTTGACGTTTGTCTTGCTCTGCTTCAGTCTTGCCTTGGTCCAATCATCCCTTACTGTGTGTTTATTTTTCTCTTTTGGAATGTTAATGTTATTTTGTGCCATTGATGTTAGGAAGAGGTAACATGTTTTCAGGTTTTATAAGATATTGTTGTCAACAGATTGTCCTGAGTGCCAGAGGGGACATTACACATTTGGACAGTGTAGGGACCATTACAGATGAGGATCATTAAATGTCTATTCTTGAAATGACTAAATGCAATTTTTCCATTGTTGACCATGAATCAATAATGACTGGGGTCAAAATGTACTTATTGAATGAAAAACCTCCCAGAAAAGATCATGTATTTGAAAAAGTTCCTCTCCTTGGTGACTTTCTTTCAATTTCCTGTGAATCTTTAGTAGGAGAAGCCTGCCTAGATGAAATTCCTCACAGTATGTGGTGAGTCTCAATACCCTCAACTATTTCCTGACATTTATATTTACTATTTTGTGTTTGTCATTAATTTGACAATTTTTTACTTATACTGAAATGATTTTGCTATCATTATAGGCTTGATCTATATATTCTATATATCTTACCTTTATTCTATAAGTAAAAATGAGATATAGCAGAAACAGTTGCTTTTACAGAGTTTGGCAACCTGCTATTTTAATTATTTTGTTTGCTTGTCTAAGTAACCCCTACTGTGTGGCTCCAAATTCCTGAACGTAAAGGGGGGCATCATTTCTGGCTCTATTCATTTTTATTTTATAGGGTGATAGCCTTGGAATATAGGATTTTTATATGTCAAGTATATGCTGCTGTGCTGAGCTTCATGTGTATCTTGAATTTTAAAATTTGAAAGAGGGTTTCACTCTGATTCCCAGGATATCAGGTATTTATGACATTAATACTGCCTGAGCATTCTGAGTCACTTAATTACAAGTACATGAAATTCGTCTGGCTTGTTATTCTTGACTTGATTTTTTTTAAATCAATATGACAATTTTATATGTCTGCATGGATATTCATTACATGTGTACCTGGTTATCAAGGTGATCAAAAGATCTCAGAATTCTTGATCATGGAACAATGGAAATTTGTGATCCCCATGTAAGTACTGGAAAATGTGCTCACCACCACTCAAGACCAGCAAGAACTCTGAATTACTCTGCCCTCTCACCAGCCCTGTGTTGATTATTAATGACCAACATTTATATTTCTAGTGTTTTCATCTGTCCATTTTAACTGCTATATACATGAAGTTTCATTCTACAAAATGTTATTGGAATTACAGTTTAAATTATGGCACTTAGATAGCTGGAAGATGAATACAGAACAGGAGTGAATGCAAAATTATTTGCAAGAACTTCAATAAGTGTCTTTCAGTTCCTTCTGTTCCATTTGTCTGTTTCACTGATTTTGCAATGGGGACAGTGTCTTAATGTCTCCTTCCACCTGTCCTGGACCTGATTGCATAGGCTTGACTGGCATTCAACTTATCCACCTCTGTTTTCTGAGTGTTGTGGTTGAAGACACAATAAACCCAGTGTGTCCATATTACTTTTTTTGTGTGGTCTGTAACTCTTCATACAATTTTCTCATGCATACTATATACTGTTGATCTTTTCTGTTGTCTCTTTCTGTCAATAGACATAGCTCTTCTGAGGTGATAGCCCATATAAAGAGTACAGAAATGACAGAGTTTACTTTGCTTTTCAATTTCCTTCAAAAGTGACTGTCTATGTCATGGAATAAGAGTAAGGAACACCAGAATCATATGTCTATACTCTAAAAGAAGTATGCATTTCCAACGTTATCACTGTCATGCTTTCCATTTTACACATGTGTGGTATATTTTAGAAGGCAGTGACCTATGATGATGTGTATGTCAACTTCACTGAGGAAGAGTGGGATTTGCTGAATCCTTCCCAGAAGAATCTCTATAAAGATGTAATGCTGGAGACCTACAGGAACCTCATTTCTATAGGTAAAATTGAATTCCCATCATGTTTCAAAGTATGGAAACAACTTTTCCTTGGTTAAGGATGTTTTTCTGCAATTTGATTTAGAAAGAAGAATGAGGGGAATAAAGCAGTCATAGTTCTTAGGTGCACTTAAGATAATAAGCTAAATTTGAACATTGTTAAATGATATGACATATATTCTGGTCCTGATTTCAGGTTTCATTTGGGAAGACCATAACACTGAAGAATGTTGGCAATGTTCTAGAAGACATGCAAGGTAATTTTCATGTGCAAGTTGATAACAATGTGCCTCTGATGAAATTGCATTTTTCCTAGAACTTTTAAATAAAAGCAGCAATGCAAATAAGCACAGCTTTAAGTGCATAGAAGGTTATTAAATCCTCACAAATCCTTATACCTCAATTTCATATCTGTGAATTATTCTTTCCTATGTGTATATAAGCTTATGAGCATAGGGATATGGAAAGATTTAACATACATCTACTTGAGGACAAAAAAAAGATCAGCAGTAGTTCCCATGTAGAGTATACTTGTTGAATTTGATTCAAGTATACAATACTGATGGTTTTCTAGCATCATTATTAATATATAAACATTACAAAAATGCCACATGAGTTCTAGGTTTGTGCAGATAGTTCTGAATGTCGTAATTCACTTTGCAAATATATATGATTCACAGTATAGTAAAATTTATGAATGCAGTAATTTTGGTAAATCTCTTAGTGTATTCAGTTGTCTTAAAAAATGTGAATAAAATAATATAAAATGTTTTTGTAAATGTGAAAAGGTAAACCATGAAACAAAGGAATTTATCATTATACTCATATTCCTAGATGCAACCTGACCATTAATTAAAAAGCAAACATAATTTTAAACAGAGTTATGAAATCTTAATACCTAATTCCTTTTAGAATTGGATCAAGTTATAAAATTAATTCATATAGATATAAGGTTCAACAGTGTCTTGAATGTGGTAAATCTTTTAAATGTGCCAATTATCCTTGCAGGATTGAAAGGAATCAAAATGGAGAGAACAAGCTTTCAGTGTATACTCACTGTGTTAAAGCCTTGCCTTATGACACTCACCTTCTACAGAATGAAAAAACACGTATAGGGCAAAAATGCTCTAAAAGTAAGCAGTGTGGTAAAACCTTTGCTTATCACAGTAATATTCAAGTGCTTAAAAGAAAGTACACTGGGAAAAAACCCTATGAATACAGTCAAGATGATAAAGACTTTGTTCTTTATGAAACTCATCAAAGTCATAAGAGAATACATCCTGGAGAGAAACTCTATGAATGTAATCAGTGTGGTAAGGCCTTTGATGAAAACAGTGATCTTCGAAAGCACAAAGGAACACATACTGGAGAGAAACCCTATGAAAGTAATCAGTGTGGTAAGGCCTTTGCCCAACACAGTAAACTTCAATTGCATAAAGGAACACATACTGGAGAGAAACCCTATGAATGTAATCAGTGTGGTAAGGCCTTTTCTGAAAACAGTGATTTTCAAAAGCATAAAAGAACACATACTGAAGAGAAACACTTTGAAGGTAATCAATGTGGTATGGCCTTTGCCCATCAAAGTAATCTTCAAAAGCATAAAAGAACACATACTGGAGAGAAACCCTATGAATGTAATCAGTGTGGTAAGGCCATATCAAAACACAGTAATCTTCAAAGTCATCAAAGAACACATACTGGAGAAAAACCCTATGAATGTAATCATTGTGGTAAGGCATTTGCCCAGCACCATCATCTTCAAATGCATAAAAGGACACATACTGGAGAGAAACCTTATGAATGTAATCAATGTGGTAAGGCCTTTGCCTACCACAGTAGCCTTCGATTCCATAAAAGAACACATACCGGAGAGAAACCTTATGAATGTAATCAGTGTGGTAAGGCCTTTGCCCAACACAGTAGTCTTCGATTGCATAAAAGAACACATACTGGAGAGAAACCCTATGAATGTAATCAGTGTGGTAAGGCCTTTGCCCGGCACAGTAGTCTTCAATTGCATAAAAGAACACATACTGGGGAGAAACCCTATGAATGTAATCAATGTGGTAAGGCATTTGCTCGGCACAGTCATCTTCAACTGCACAAAAGAACACATACTGGAGAGAAACCCTATGAATGTAATCAGTGTGGTAAGGCCTTTGCCCAACACAATAGTCTTCAAAGTCATCAAAGAACACATACTGGAGAAAAACCCTATGAATGTAATCAGTGTGGTAAGGCATTTGCCCACCACAGTAGTCTTCAAAATCATAAAAGAACACATACTAGAGAGAAAGCCTATGAATGTAATCAATGTGGTAAGGCCTTTGCCCAACACAGTTATCTGCAACTGCATAAAAGAACACATACTGGAGAGAAACCCTATGAATGTAATCAATGTGGTAAGGCCTTTGCCCGACACAGTAGTCTTCAATTGCATAAAAGAACACATACTGGAGAGAAACCCTATGAATGTAATCAATGTGGTAAGGCCTTTGCCCAACACAGTGGTCTTCAAAATCATAAAAAAACACATACTGGAGAGAAACCCTATGAATGTAATCAGTGTGGTAAGGCCTTTGCCCAATACATTCATCTGCAACTGCATAAAAGAATACATACTGGAGAGAAACCCTATGAATGTAATCAATGTGATAAGGCCTTTGCCCACCACAGAAGTCTTCAAAACCATAAAAGAACACATACTGGAACAAAACCCTATGAATGTAATCAGCGTGGTAAAGCATTTGCGCAACACATTGCTCTTCAAAATCATAAAAGAACACGTACTAGAGAGAAACCCTATGAATGTTACCAATGTGGCAAGGTCTTTGCCCACCAAAGTAGTCTTCAATTGCATAAAAGAAAACATACTGGAGAGAAGGAAACACTATGAATGTTATCAGTGTTGTAAGACTTTTGTCCCGCACAGTAATCTTCAATTGCTTTGAAGAACACATACTGGATAGAAACACCATGAATGTAATCAGTGTGATAAGGCCGTTCCAAGTTGCAGTCATCTTCAATTGCATAAAAAACACATTGTAGAGAGAAACACTATGATTGTAATCATTTTGGTACGGCCTTTGTAAAACACAGTCATCTTCAGATTTACAAAAGATCACACAGGAGAGAGAACCCCTATGAATATAGTCAGTGTGGTTAAGCCTTTGGAAACCACTGTACTGTTCATGGTAATAAAATAACACACAATGTAGGGAATTTTTATGAATGTATATTAGTGTAAGAAAGACTTTTCACGTCTTACTCATTTTCAAATCCATAAAAGTACACAGACTGGAGAGATAACAGTGAATGGAATCTGTGGTAAAACTCTTGTCACAATCATCTTCAAATCCATAAAATAAATGATCTTGCAGAAAAACTCTTTGAATTTAATGTATGTATTTTGCAAAATCATGAGAAAAATCATTCTATAGTGAAACTCTATAAGTGAATTTAGTGTTTTAATGTTTTGTACTACTTACAGGAGTATGTAATCAATTTTGTGTGTAATCAACCTAATAAAGTTTATGCATATTACCCTAATCATTTGGGCCTGTGGAAGAAACAGAGGGCTTTTCATAACTTATTTTTAAAACATCTTAAGCCAACACACATATAGTCAGTAAACCAACAGCAATTATTTATTAGAAAAAAATGGATAGCGTAAAAATCTGTTCAAGCACTATGATATCTCTTTTTATTTTGTTTGAACCAGCACACTAATGGGCAAAACCATTTTTGTGCCTATGGGTGAGAGAAAGGGCTAGTCAAAGAAACACACTTTGGACCTGAAAGCAGAGCCAAAGGAAAGGACTTTTTCTCTGAATCTAGAACTGGTAAAGAAACAATGTCTCCCTGAAAACAGGCCAAACGTTAAAAAGTGCCAGTGAAGGAAACACACTTAAAACACAACCAAGTGATAAAGCCCCATAATTCTACCCTTCTCCAAGTCAGCACAAATGTAACCAATCCCACAGTATAAAATCCAGCCCATCTCTTATCTTGTTCAGGATTGACTCAGAAACTAATTATATAATACAGAATATGAATGAGAAATGCAATATAGTTATAATATGATTCTTTAAAAAATGGTAATCAAATTCTAAACTTTTAGAAACTAAGACTCATCTTTTTTAGAATCAGAAAAGAATGGGAGAAAGTACTCCAAATTTGCAGAATAACAATTATAAAGTAATACTGAACATGTTGTAAATCATGAAAACCTAAATATTTTAACAAAGTTTTTAAGCCTGAGGGATACCATGAAGTGAAATATGACAGGCATGAAGAGTTAAATCTCATGTGAGTTCATTTGTTTGTTTTGTTTAAAATTTCTGTTATAAGTTGGGGGTATAATTATGGTTACCAGAATATTGTGAGTGGTCATCAGGATGGAAGATAGAAGGTGGTTACAAGGAATATTTTCTTGAAATAGTAAGATGGCTACAATTATTATATCATAAAAGCATCTCCCTTAAGAATAGCCACAAATAAAATATAATATTGTGGAATAACTCTAAAGAACTGGAAGACCTGTATGACAATAACTTTACACTCTGGAAGAAAGAAACTGAAGGAGAGACCAGAGAATGGGAAAATCTCCCATGCCCTTTGGTAGGTTGAAATTAATATAGTAAAAATGAAAATCTTTCCAAAAGCAATCAACTGGTTCAATACCATTCCCATGTAAATCTCAGCAAAATTTTTCAAAAACCTTAAAAAAATACTCAACTTCATATGAAAAAGCAAAAAGCCCACATAAAACCAACCATATTGAATCACAAAAAAGGAGAATGTGGGAAGTATATTTGAGCTCATTTGAACAGGAGACCATTTTCTAAATATAACCCCAGCAGCACAGACACTGAGAGTAATAATTAATAAATGGTACCTCCTGATATTGAGAAATTTCTGTGAACCAAAGGACATGATCAACAATACAAAAAAGATTGCCTACAGTATGGGAAAAAGATCTTCATCTATCCCCCACTGGACAGAGGACTGATCTCCAAAACATACAAAGAACTGAAAAAATGGTCATCAAAAGAAGATATAATCCAAGAAAAAGTGGGGTGCAGACCCAATCAGAGAACTCTCAATACGTGAATCTAAATTGCCTGAGAGAAACTTAGGGAAATTTCCAACATCCTTAGCATTTAGAGAAATGAAAATCAAAACAACTCCGAGATTCCATCTTACATCTGTAACAATAGCCAAGATAAAAAAAAAAAACTGATGGCAACTTAAACTGGAGAGGATGTGGGATTAAGGGAACGCTCCTCCACTTGTATAGCCACTTTGGATATCAATATGGTGATTTCTCAGAAAATTAGGAGGCAAACCACCTGGTGATGGTATATGCGTTTAATCCCTGCACTTGAGAGGCAGAGACAGGCAGATCTCTGTGATTTTGAGGCTAGCCTGGTTTACAATGGCTACTTCAGTACACATTCCAAAGCTATAGAGAAACAATGTCTTAAAAAAACCAAAAAATAAAAAAGAAAGAAAATAAGGTAACAACCTATCTCAAAGCATAACCATACAACTTTTGGTTATGTACCCAATGGATGCTAAACCATACTGCAAGGACAAGTGCTCAACTATGTTCACAGCAACATTATTTTTCACAGCCAGAACCTGAAAACAATCCCTCCACTGAAGAATTGATAAAGAAATTATAGTATATTTGCACAATGGAGTACTACACAGTGGATAAAAATAATGAATCTTGAAATTTATGGGCAAATTACTGGATCTAAAAAACATGATAAAAGAGTGAGTTAACCCAGACCCAGAAAGACAAATATAATATGTACTCACTCCTAAGTGGCTTTTAGATATAAAACAAAGGACAAACATCTTACAATTCACAATGCCAGAGAATAGACAACAAAAAGGAGCCTACAAGAGACATACATGGATCTATTCTACATAGGACATAGAGAAAAACAATATCTGAATAAACATGGAGCATGTGGATCATGAGAGAAGGGAAGTGGAGAAGAAAGGAAAGTAGTGGAAAAATATATAGTTGAAAAAAAACAGTTAAAAAATCCTTGCTACACAGAAGATCATGGCTGAATTATCCAAAGTGATAGTAATAAATGAATATCTGAAATATGGAACTTTGCTTAATTATGTAGTTGAATAAAATAACTCCTCATGCTAAGTAAAACTGATTTATGGCATCTCATTAAAAATAATCTACACATATTTTACAACAGAAAACTGAAGATTCTTCTTTTGTTGCCACAGACTTTCCAGGCTAATATTATGTCTTTCTGGGTTCTTTGATTGAATTCAAAACTCTATAATTATAGTTTTCCTTCGTTATGGTGTGTGTAAATATAAAAGTTGAGACTCACCAAAGTAGGATAGATGATATACTTTACTTTGCCAAATGTAAGTTGACTAAATATTGTAACTATAATTAAACCAATTAAAATGCCCATGTTTTATTAAGCACAGCACTCTTGGGTGGCCGAGAACATGTCAGGGGAGACAGAAAACCTGGGAGCACATGCAAAACTCGGACTATGGGTTCCTTTTCTAGAAGTCCACTTAATACCCTGTTGAAGTGGTCTTAACCTTCTCTTGAGAAGGGATCAGGACCCTGCATGCTGGGATTTGGAGTCCAAACCAATGAAACTCCCAGGCTGGGGTCTGGGATATATGCCAGGGGCTAGGGTGTTGCTCCCAACTTAACATTCCAGACTCTTTGGATATAGGGGTCACAGAAAGTTGAGATGATAATTATGACTGATATTTTAGGCACTCTTTGGAAAAGAGGTAAACTCAAGTCTGGCTACTTCCTGTGGGCATGGGAAGCCATGGGAGTGGAAGAGGTGAAAGTTGGTGGGTGTAGAAGGAGTGGTGGGCTGCTTGCCACCCTGTTTGGCTCCTGGCCGCCTGGCTAACTTTACCTAAAATAATTACACGTAAACTGTTTTCCTTTAAACACTGCCTGGCCCATCTCTCCAGCCCCTTATTGGCTAACTTTCACATATTGATTCAACCATTTCTAATAACCTGTGTAACACCACGACCTCATGGCTTACCGGGAAAGATTCAGCATGTCTGAACTGGCAGCTTCATGGCAGGCAGCTCTCCTGACCCTGCTTTCTTTCTCCCACAATTCTGTTTTCCCTGCCTACCTATATTCTGACCTATCAGGCCAAGCAGTTTCTTTATTAATTAACTTATGAAAGCAACACATAGAAAGAAGACTCTCCTACATCAGGTGGGTATAGAAAGGCATTCTGTTCACTATCATCCCAGAAATTAGAGACACCTGCTTCTTGAGGGAGGTAAGAAGGCAGGTGTCTAGGAGAAAAAATATTGTTATTACTGACTCTATGAAATGGAGCTATCTATGGGATTTGACACAATAGCAGGTGAAACTAGATTTTTGTTGGAAGGTGTTCTTAATTCAGAAGAACTGGCAGGTGTCCTTGATATAAGAGGGCTGGTACCAATTGTAAGGTCACAGGAGCTGGTACAGGTGCTTTTGGCATTGCCCTCAGAGTGCCTTGTAGGTTGGTCTCAAGGTTAAGCAGCAGGAATGACCAACAAAATATGCTTAAAACTGTCTAGGGTTAGTGTAACAGAAAACAACTAAAAAATTAAAAACCCTGGATTTTACCAGACATGATTCTGATGTAACAATAGAATCTTTCCAGGAAATTGTAAGAGAACTGGAACAGATTTTATATCTTGGTGCAATAGCAAAAGGCTAGTGCTTCAGGTTAGAAGGCTATGAAAGGAAATTGGGAATTATGAACCTCTGAAGATTGAAACCTGTTAATCCTGGACTCTGAGGCCTGTTAAAGAAGAGTACCTTGAGTTGTCAAATACCTTTAGACAGATCTGGGAGGAATTAAAGAGCAAAAATGAGACAGCTTTTTGCTAGCAAACAATCCCACATTTTCTCCATGTCCTTGGAGAACATCAGTCTTAGAAGCAGTGCTTGCTATTAACTGCTGTGTGTGAGAGACCTAAAGATTTTCCTGTGAGGGGGAAGATTTAGTGTAACTGTCTTGCCAAGATGAGGGGATTGATTCCCTGGGTGAAGCATCCAGAAGATGAGTGGTACAAGGCCACTTTTTGCTTCTGTGTGGGTGACTTTGCCAAACCCTGAGCAAGTCTGGAAACAGCAGGTCTTCTGTCTTCTTGAAAAAGCCGTAGGGTGCTGCAAAATCTAGCATGTCTATGTGTGAGAAGCCCTCGTTGTTCAAATGCCATGATCTCAGATCTCTAACGACACTCGAGAGCCAGGTACTATTACCTGGTATTTTAAACTGGGCATATAAGCTAAATTTTTAGAGCTGTTGTAATTTGGAAGCACACATGTACATGAAACTTATGTTTAGAGTCCTTGTTATTCATGCCACATCAGTGAATGACAAGGCTGAGTGTCTGGCCTATTCTGTGGCTTAGGAGACAGGGCACATCAGAGTCATGCCAGAGCTCATCTTCTGGACTTACCGGGTGGCATGAGAGAGCTGTCTGTGAACAAGCAGGAGGAGAAACAGGAAGTTGGAGCTCTTGAGAACCAGGTAACAACTGCCAGGAGACAGCCAAGTGTGAGGGGGCTAAATGGAAGTTAGGACAGAACAAGAGATCTGTCCTTGACTAAGCACACAGAAAGAGATGGAAGTGGAGGCAGGACGAGAGAACTGTTTACAGAGCCTAAACATCCGAACAAAGGACAATAGAGCTGTCTACTAATGAGCAGACAAGGAAAGGCAGAAATAGGGGTGTGGCCAACCTCTTGGTTGCATGGTTGCAAATAAACAGAGAGAGAAAAGTAGAAAGGGAGGGTGAGAATGACGGTGCACTTAGAAAAGCCTGTATTTTGGAGCGTAATTGCTTTAAGTTGGATAGTCTCAATTAAAAAAATTATAAATTCCTGCTTAAAGGCATTTTGAAATTGGCTAGGAACCACAAGAAACCCACTTTAAATGCAGGCCTGTGACTCAAGGCCTTTGCAGTGCATCCACCGGAATGCTGTTGAGTCAGGAAACTGGGGTACATGAGATATTGGCCAGGGAGATCTCCTTCCCAATTTGCATCTCAGCAAGTGGCCTGCCGTCTGTGTGTGCCAGGCTTTGGGCATGTCTGAGCCTCAGCAAAAGCCTGAAATATGAATGGGTCACCTCAAATCCCTACCCGCATGCAGTTTAAAAAGGGAATCTCACCAAGTAAAGCCAACATGCTTGGTGGAGTACGTGCACAGGAAGGACAATTTCCAGCAGTGTCCAGGAAAAACTGAACCTCCTTGGTTCATGTTAGGTTTCCATGTTAGGAAAAAATTCTATGACAAGCCACTTTGCTGGCACACAAACGTCCAAATAAAACAGATTAAATCTAATTTAAATGTCCATGGTTTATTAAGTGCAATGCTCTCAGGTGGCTGAAAGCATGGCAGAAGAGACAGAAAATGGGCGAGCACTTTTAAACCCAGAAACACTTGTTCCTTGCTCGAAGCCTATTCCACCCGAATCTGCACTTCCCTCCCGGTAAGGTCCTGTGCCTCGTACCTCCCACGTGCTGGGGCAAGGGCCTGGGGATTGAATAAGATACACAGACACACAAGAGACCTGGGTCATTCAATAAGAGGTCACCGAATGCTGATTTATTTAGCTTTATCCAGAGCTAATATACTTTGGCCCCAGTAAAGGAAATCCCTCCCAGCCAGGGGGGTGGAGGGAACTGGCACCGTGTGAGAACTCCATCTCAGGCAGGGAGTTGGGGGTGCAGCTGCAGCGACAGATAGTGGAGAGGGAAACTGGCACCGTGAACTCTCCTGGGCAGGTAGGAAATTACCATACCAAAGATAGAAATAAGCCCTACAACTAAGTCACCAGGCTGTAGCAGAGTGGGCACAGTAATTAGCAGGAAGCTAGTGGCTAACCAAAACAGTACTTGATTTGCACCTCAAGGAGCAAGGGAAGGCCCGGGCCCTACAGGTCCCCCTTTTATATAAATTATATGACTAGGTCTTTCTTGGGTGGCAATGGACGTCAGACGAATACCCTTACCTGTCATGGGAAAGTATACGGGTCATAACACATTTCCTGTCTTAGGTTGAGGCCACCCCCCAAAAAACCTTACCCGTCATTGGCTCACTAGTCACTCAACACCAAGTTTAGCCAGATTTATGCTGAAAGATACTCCAGGGCAAATGCTAAAAGGACTTGCCATGTGGCAACATTGACCTGAGTTAGCCTTTGGCTCTAGCATCATGAAACCATGAAGATGACGCTCCAGCACGTGCAAGCATTCCAAAAAGAGACTGTGCCTGCACAGTCCTTAAGAAGTCTGCACAAAATGGACCCCTTTAAGTACGGTCTCAGCACTGTTGGAAGGAACCCTGGTATAGTTAACTAGAATAATAATTAATAGCCAATTAGTAAATCTTGTACTCCAGGGTCCATAAAAAACAGCAAAAACTTATCCTGACCAAGCAAAGGTCAAGAAACCACAACCAAATGTAAAATTAACTGTAGTATTCAATTGTAAATTTAGCTCAATTTGAATGGCCACGGCATTCGCAACCTGCCCTAAGAGGGTATCTAAAGCCCTAGCAGAAGCAGCTTATTGATTAAGGGAAAATCCAGCAGCTTTAGCCTCTCTGGCAGCCACAGCAATGGCTGAGAAATCATGGGGAGGGTAGGTGGGCAGGAGGAGTCCAGGCACTGGACCACTTCTCAGGAATCCATCAGCTCTACAGTAGACAGGTCAGTGTCTGCTGGACCTCTTGGTTTTGTCCAATCTGCAGGCCTCTGGACAGTAGAATCCATAGCATGCACAGCACAGCACAGCATGCAGCAGTACCCAAATGGATTGTCAGCATTCTGCGGGAAGACACAGAAAAAGTCCCCTTCCCAGTTAATACATGACCTGGACCATATCATATTAGTACAGGACCTGGACCAAATCAGATGCCATCGGCTAGATGAGGCATCCTGTAGGAATAATCCCCTTTTTTGTTTTATGTAAATAGGCCTTAAACGAACGATGTATTTGTTTTAGTATAGTCTGTCTTTGGGGATTATAAGGTATACCTGGTTTACGAGAAATAGAAAACTCATAGCAAAATTTAGCAAAGCCAGCATTGGTGTAGGCTGGTCTTGAACTTACAGAGATCTGTAGGTCTCTGACTTTAAAGAGTAAATCCTACCGGCATGCACCACCACAGCCGGCCTTTTGTTTGGGCTGAAATACCCAACCCTTCAATGACAGGGCAGTTCCTTTTGAAGAGTGCTGACCTTTTACAATGAAAACAACTTCTAGATCTAGCTCTTCCTGGAACTTCCCTAGGGGCAGAAGCGGTTACCTGATCCACCATGGGAGGGCTATCTATGTCCCTGCATAGACAGATAAAGTCATCTAAGCCCCTGTTTCTATGTGGGCACAAAACCTCTTGGCAAAACCTGTTAGCGTTTTTGTAGGCTAATTGCTTTATGGCTGTCATAGCTGAGCTTACATCCCCCAAAATACAATTGCCCACCTGCAAAAGGCAGTCAATAAACTCAGAATAAGGTTCTGTAGGTCCTTGTATGGTTTTAGAAAGCTGCTCTCCTGCTTCTTTGTTAGGTAATGTCTTCCATGCTTTGATGGCTGCGGCAGCTATCTGAGCATAGATTGCAGGATCATATAAAATTTGTGCAGCTAAGCCAGCATATTGTCCTTCACCAGTTAACATGTCAAGGTTATGCTGGGGAAAACTGGCGATGGCATTTTTCCATGCAGTTCTTTTGCAATTTTTCTGCATATCACCTCTCCATAACAAATAATCTCCCCCTGAGAGACAAGCCCTGCAAAGCTGCGTCCAATCACTGGGTGTAAGGTTGAGCTTTGCAAAGGATTCTAATAAGGCCACAGTGAAAGGAGCATGCGCTCCATAGGCCACGACTGCCACTTTTAATTGCTTAACATCCTTAAAGGCCAGAGAGTTAAGCTGCCTGGTCCTTTGTACTTGTGGATCAATAGTTTCCTCAACAGGATAAATTTGCCTCTCCCTACTTAGATTATTTGGCCTGTCTTGCATCTCTCGAGTTTCAGCCCCTAGGTCTATAGGGGAGAAAGCAGTAGCACAAGGATTAGGGGTGACAAAAAATGCTTTTTTGTGGTGGAGGTCTCATCGGGGGTTCTCTGTTTGCTACCTCGCTTTCCTCTTTTTCTAGCTGCTTATTTAAAAGTGCAATCTCATTTTCTAGAATTTCTTCTTCCTCTTCTGTATCCCCAATACTCCTACCCTCCTGGTCCTCAAAACTCTTAATAGAACTCACAGATTCTGCTTTCTGAGTCTCTTCAGAGTCTCTAATTGGGGTTTTACCATTACATCGTTACTGAAGAGAGCATCCCTGACTAAATGCCATAGGGAAAAAATTGCTAAGGGAAAAGCTTTTGGTCCTCGTTCTTTCAGTGCATTTTGAAGGTCAGCCTTTACCTGCTCCCAATTCGTGATATTAAAACCCCCTGCATATAGGAACCAGGGACTAAACTCTAAAACCATCTTAACAATCTACTGTGCTGTCTCAGCCTTGATATCGGTGCCCTGTCTCTCCAAAAGACCTAACAATTGACCTGTTAACTGGGCTTTTAACATTGGAGCAGAAAAACCCGCAACCATAGCCAATATACCCTCAATCATTTAATGCTGGCCACCCTTCTGAGGGCGACCCACACGGAGATCCTTACTGTCCAAAAATTGCAGGTGGGTTCCGCAGACGAGTAGAATATAGCTGCTTTCTATCCCAGCGGCAGCCTCCAATTGTTCCACCCGAATCTACACTTCCCTCCCAGTATGGTTGCGTGCCTTATACCTCCCATGAGCTGGGGCAAGCATCTGGGGATTGAATAAGAGACACACACACAAGAGACCTGGGTCATTCAATAAGAGGTCACCGAATGCCGATTTACTTAACTTTATTCAGAGCTAATATACTTTGGCCCCAGTAAAGGAAATCCCTCCCAGCCAGGGGGGTGGAGGGAACTGGCACTGTGTGAGAACTCCATCCCAGGCAGGGAGTTGGGGGTGCAGCTGCAGCAATAGACAGTGGAGAGGGAAACTGGTGATGTGAACTCTCCTGGGCAGGTGGGAAATTACCATACCAAAGATAGAAATAAGCCCTACAACTAAGTCACCAGGCTGTAGCAGAGTGGGCACAGCAATTAGCAGGAAGCTAGTGGCTAACCAAAACAGTACTTGATTTGCACCTCAAGGAGGAAGGGAAGTCCCAGGCCCTACAGAAGCCCACTTAAATACCCTGCGAGAAGGGTCAGGACCTGGCATGCTGGGTTTGGGGTCCAGACCAAAGCAACTTCCAGGCCATGGGTCTGGGATGGATGTCAGGGGTAAGGATGACACTTCCAACTTAATATTGTGGAACTGTAGGATTCGTGATATAAAGGATTTACCAATGCTTAGGAAATAGTTAAATCTCATAATAAAGAAGAATGGAGCTCAGAAAAGACTACATGCAAATGCTCAAAAGATAAGAATATATTACTCAGGGCTGTTAGAGATAAGAATGCTTGGGTACACATGGTTTACCAGGATTGTCCAGTGGCTCCAAACCATTATAAAGAAGCCATCACTGATTTAAAACTAGTCACTTTGCCCATCCCCATATCAAAGAACAGACCTCTAACAAGCTGCTCAATGAGGCATTGCAGGGTCACAACCAATCTTAAGGCCGATTAGCCATAAAGTTACAATTTTCTTATTGAGAAAAACATATTGCCAGATGGACAATATGACAGCAGGTGACATGTGTTTGAAATGTAAAACACTGTTGTGTGAAGGACTGGCCTGATTAATCAAAAATTTTATTTTGGACTGCAGGCAGGGAAGAGGTATAATCTTGGGTGACCTAGTATAATTTGGGACCTAAGCCTTATGAATTTCACTGAGTACCTGATGCTATTGATAATAAAACAGAGCTCCTTCAGTAAAACTAGGAATATACTTTGGAGAGCTGGTAATAGCCTGGTGTCAAGGCCTCTGTGGAGGAGTTGCTGCAGATCTTGAGAAAACAGTTCTTTCCCCTACATGGAGCTATGATTGTCAGCTCAAGGCAACTATGCACTTAGTAAATATTTGAAAAAAAAACACTGTGTACCTATTGTGTAGAGTTGTTGGACTACCCTCCCCCTAAACGTGTCTCATTGTGCTATAGTTTCTACTGACTTCTTATAATTCATATATTTCTTCCATTTCCTTCTTGGAAGTATAAGGTATTATTTTGTTTCTTTCTTTCTTTCTTCCTTTCTTCTTTGCCTTCTTCTTCTTCTTCTTCTTCTTTTTCTTCTTCTTCTTCTTCCTCTTCTTCTTTTTCTTCTTCTTCTTCTTTGTTTTTTCAAGATAGATTCAATACAATCCTCATCAAAATCCCATCAAACGTCTTCACAGACCTTGAGAGAACAATAATCAACTTTATATGGAAAAACAAAAAACCCAGGATAGCCAAAACTATCTTATACAATAAAGGAACCTCTGGAGGCATTACCATCCCTGACTTCAAACACTATTACAGAGCTACAGTATTGAAAACACCTTGGTATTGGCATAAGAACAAAGAAGTTGACCTATGGAATCGAATAGAAGACCCAGATATTAACCTACAAACCTATGAACACCTGATTTTCGACAAGGGAGCTAAAGATATACAATGGAAGAAGGAAAGCATCTTTAACAAATGGTGCTGGCATAACTGGATGTCAACCTGTAGAAGAATGAAAGTAGATCCATATCGATCACCATGCACAAAACTCAAGTCCAAATGGATTAAAGACATTAACATTAATCCGACCACTTTGAACCTGATAGAAGAGAAAGTGGGAAGTAGTCTACAAGACATAGGCACAGGAGACCACTTCCTAGGTAGGACCCCAGTAGCACAGACAATAAGAGAAGCAATGAATAAATGGGATCTACTGAAACTGAGAAGCTTCTGTAAAGCAAAGGACACTGTCAGTAAGAATAAAAGGCTACCTTCTGACTGGGAGAAGATCTTCACCAACCCCTCATCAGACAAAGGTCTGATCTCCAAAATATACAAAGAACTCAAGAAACTAGACACTAAAACTCTAATTAACCCAATTAAAAAATGGGGTACTGAACTGAACAGAGAATACAGAATAGATGAACTTCGAAAGGCCAAAAGACACTTAAGGTCATGCTCAACCTCCTTAGCGATCAGGGAAATGCAAATCAAAACAACTTTGAGATACCATTTTACACCTGTCAGAATAGCTAAACTTAAAAATAACAATGTTAGCCTATGCTGGAGAGGATGTGGAGTGAGGGGAATACTCATCTCAACCTTAACGATCAGGAAAATGCAAATCAAAACAACTTTGAGATACCATTTTACACCTGTTAGAATAGCTAAACTCAAAAACACCAATGATAGCCTATGCTGGAGAGGATGTGGAGTGAGGGACACACTCATCCATTGTTGGTGGGAATGCAAACTTGTGCAGCCACTGTGGAAATCAGTGTGGCGGTTTCTCAGGAAACTGGAAGTCAACCTCCCTCAGGACCCAGCAATTCCACTCTTTGGAATATACCCAAGAGATGCCCTATCATACTACAAAAGTATTTGTTCAACTATGTTCATAGCTGCACTATTTGTAATAGCCAGAACCTGTAAACAACCTAGGTGCCCCTCAATAGAAGAATGGTTAAAGAAGGTGTGGAACATATACACATTAGAGTTTTACTCAGCGGTAAAAAACAATGACATCTTGAATTTTGCATGCAAATGGATGGAAATAGAAAACGCTTCACTGAGTGAGGTAACCCAGGCCCAAAAAGAGGAATATGGTATATATTCACTCATAAGTGGATTCTAGCCTTAATTAAAGGTCTTTGAGCTTATAAATTGTGTTCCTTGAGAAGCTAAATAAGAAGGTGAACCTGAGGAAAATCATGTAGTTATCCTCCTGAATATTGGAATTAGACAAGATTGCCAGGCAAACTTGGGTGTACGAGGCATGGGTAGTTGGAATTAAGGAGAGATGGTTGGATAGAAGGGAGAGGGGGAGGATTGGGGATGGCTTGGGGGAGTGAGATGGGGGAAGAGAGGAAGGATGGATGTGGGAACGGGGAGGTGTGCATCACAACTAAGGGACCCATTTTGGGGTTTGCAAGAGACTTGATTCTGGAGGGGTTCCCTGGCCCAAGGAGAGGTTCCCAGATTGTTCCCTGGGTAGCGGAGGAGAGGGTACATGAACTGGTTTTAGCCCATGACCATACTGATAAATGTTTTGCATATCACCATAGAACCTTCATCTGACAATGGATGGAGATAGAGACAGAGATACACATTGGAACACTGGACCTGACTCCCTGGGTCCGGATGGGAAGCGGATGGAGGGAGAGTGAGGGAAAGGAAGGCAGGATCGGAGGGAATCTTCATCAGATGATGGATGGAGATAGAGACGGAGACCCACATTGGAGCATTGAACTGAGCCCCCAAGGTCCAAATGAGGAGCAGAAGGAGGGAGAACAAGAAAGAGGAAGTCAGGACCGCGAGGGGTGTGTTCACCCACTGATATAAGGGGACTGGTCTGGTGGGAGCTCACCAGGGTCAGCTGGACTGGGACTGAATGAGCGTGTGATCGGACCGGATTCTCTGAATGTGACTGACATGGGGGCTGACTGGGAGGTCATTGACAATGGCGCTGAGTCTTGGACTGCATGTACTGGCTTTCTGGGATCCTGGTCTGATTGGATGCTCACCTTCCTGGACCTGGAGGGAGAGGGGAGGAACTTGGACTTCCCGCTGGGCAGGAGGCTCTGACTGCTCTTGGGACTGGAGAGGGAGGAGGGGAGGAAGTTGGGGGAGTGGGAGGGTATTGGGAGGAGGGGAGGAACTTGGACTTCCCATGGGGCACAAGCCCTGACTGCTCTTGGGACTGGAGAGGGAGGAGTAGAGGGAGTGGGGTGAATGGGAGGGTATTGGGAGGAGGGAAGGAAGTGCAAAGTTTTTAAAAATAAATGAATAAATAAATAATTTAACAAAAAGACTAGAGAGGGAGGGGGAGGTGAGGAGGGGGAGGGAAAATGGAAGCGGGAGGAGGTGGAAATTTTAATAAATAAATAAATAAACCAGCCTGTTAAGAATACTATTAAATTATTTTTATTAAATACACAATTATTTATTATTTAGAGAAATTATGTGAGTAAAATCTATCTCAGAAATAATTTCAGATTGTAAATTCAGCACATCCAATACAAAAAGTCAGTGGATTTTACTTCGCTGTGATTTCAGGATACTTTAAATTAAACAAGGTTGAAATTTTATTTTTTCACAATAACATAAAGAAAAATAAGGAATGAAATAAATCAAACAGTAGGGACCATGATATCTTGATAAAAAATATTTTTCATTTGTGTACTTTGTAATATTTTTCTATCCGATGTAAATTACACAAGTGTTACAAAACAATTAGGCAGTAGAGTATGAACTCCTTTTTAATTAAGTACATATGTACCGCCAAAACTAATCCTTGACATATAAGTTTTCATTCATGAATGCTTACATTTTATTGAAAGACACAATATAAGTTATCCTCCCAGATACTGCACTTAGTAGCAAAAGCATACTGGATACTCTACCTTATTCTAATTAAGTAATTACAGAGACAAGCCCAAATTCCTCAAAGGTTGAATTCACCATACACACTCTGGGAGCCAGCACCATCTCATCTACTGATCATTAATACTCAATAAATCATTTCTGCAGTACATACTGTCCTTGCCACAAACTATTAAATTTCTACTCAGAAGATATCCACAGTTTGCAGAACACATTCATCTTCACAGAAAAGAATAGAATGCCATTACAATTATTTTTAAGTTCTATTATTGTTTATCAATCATAGCATTCATTTATGATTGGCACTTTCTGAGACTCTGATTTACAACTGACTGTATAACTATGTATCTTAACATTGTCAGAGTGCAGTCACTCCAAATTTCACTGAAACCACAGATCTTTCTTATACTACATTATGGATTAATTTATGTTACATAATATAATTTTTATATGTGTTACATGCATTTATGATGTGGAATACTTGTTTAATGATGAAGACATGTGTTCTTTTCCTTCATATGTTTAAGTCTATAATGCTCTGTTAATTTGCCTGCCTGAAACACCTGATTAATCTAATATAGAGCTTATCAGTCAATAGCTATGCAAGAGAGAGAAATATGTGGGGAAGGTGGGCAGAAAGAATAAAGAGGAAGAGATATCTAAAAGTTCATATCAGGGAGAAATGAAGAAATGAAGAAGATTCCTCGAGACAGCACCCCAATCATCCAGTCAGCATCAGATTCAGAAGGAAAGATATATATATATATATATATAAAAGAATATAAAACTCTCAGTGAAAAAAGGAGTTAGAGAGAAACGGGATAATTTAAGTTATTAAATCTGCCTAGTAACAAGTAAAGCCAAGACTGGGAATTCGTAATTAAATGTAAATCTCTATGTATTTATTGGGGAGCTGGGTGGTGGGTCCCCAAAGAGTAAATAAAAAGCAACTACAAATTTATGCACACACAAAAAATCCTGGGAACAGCAAATATTTCAAACATTAAAGAAAAGCAAATGTCAGTGACTATCCATTAAATAACAAGCTTTGTGTATGAGAGAGATCACAGTACTGATTGTGTGTTGAAGATGTCTAAGTTACTTTATATTTTCAAAGTGAAAATACACGACATGAGATTTTCTTTGTGATCTAAGAAATACAGCTTACCTGAAGATGAGAATGTGGAAAATAATTAACTATAGAGGCCAGGTATGGGACAAAAGAAAAACAAAACTTTAGGGACTATTTTATTGTGACTGACTTCCTAATCTTCTTCTTACTTTGATTCCTAAACGTGGTTCTTAAGGTTTGAATATTATCTCAAAATTGTTGAGATTAGTATATACATATATATATTTTAAATTTTTATCATGATATTAATAGTCATCTTGAGTGCTAACTAACTCTAGAAAAAGGCCTCATCTACCTCCCTGTACATGATTTTGAGTTTGAGTCTCTATCTTTTCTCTCTAGTGAACCATGTCTATTTCTAATAGCAACCTTTGAAATCTTCAAAACAATGATGACTCCCCACAAGGAAGGTTCCACAAGGACTATGATAACAGCACAAAGCTGGAAAACACCACCTAAAGATCTTATTTGAAATACAAACTTCTTAGGAAGATTTTGAGGTACCTAGCTGAGATGACCCAGCCTCACAGACTACTTTAGCCAGGTCTTGAGACAAGCCCTGCACTGTCCCATTACACAGAGACTGAACATAAAGTGATATAGCTACCTCTCCCAAAATGTGAAGATTAACCCACATTTTTCTTTTAAGGATCCCATGAAAATGCCATCACCCCAGGCAGCAGGAAATAAATTTATGAAGAAAACAATCACATTCCCAAGTAGATGAGTGATGTGGAATTTCCTTTTGTATATGTGTTGCTTTAATTAGTTGATGAATAATGCTCTTTTGGCCAGTGGTTTTGCAGAGTAAAACCAGGCAGGGAATCTGAACAGAAATATATAAAGAGAGAGTATGTGGAGTCAAGCAGACACCAGTCAGGTGCCAAGGAAAGAAGACATGTAGAAAATGAGGTAATGCCATGGTCAGGTGACAATACATAGTCTAATACAAATGGGTTGATTTAAGATGTGAGAGTTAACAGAAATCTGCCTGAGTTATTGACCACACAGTGTTGAAATTAATATAGTCAGTGTGATTATTCAGTTGTAGGTGGCCTGAAATTGAAAGCTCAGTGCTGTTCACAGTGGGGCAGGTGGTTTTTGGTTTCCAATGGATTATGGATTATTAAAGTGGGAGGGAAATGGAACCCAAAGCACTCAGTCTGTGGATTCATGGAGACAGGTTTTTCCCATTTGTGTCTAAAAATTCTATAGACATAAAAGAACTTTATAGTGATTGGCTCCTTTATTTCTCTGATGGTTCTCAATATCTATAGCTTTTTATATTTTAGAAATATTGGAATTTGTGCAACAGTGATATGTAAAATAAATTTCATTAATCCATTAATTTCCAAAAAGCAAACAAAACTTTCTTGTTCGCATTGTTTTTTAGAGTCTAATATAATTATTAACCCATTCTTTAAAAGCTTTTTATTTTAACCTGCCAAGATAGTTTCTTTATTAAAGGGGAAATTGAGACAACTGTTATTGCTAAATTATTTGGATATCTGATTGAATCACAGCCTAAAATCTGATTGGAAGATCTTTGGTAACTCCTATGGTTGACTCTGGATCTAATTTTATATCTTCAGCTTCAGCAACTAAAGCATACACACATATCGCTAAAAATCACTTTAGTTGAGGTAATACTAGAATAAGATACTTCCATTTAGCAAGTGATGTTGAATTTCATTCAGAATGTTTATTCAGTTAAGTTGATACACTTTTACTTTATGTGTATTTGTGTAACATGTGCATGTATGTCTGTGAGATGGTGTCCTGTCCCCTAGAACTGGAGCTAAACACAGTTGTGAGGTTCCATGTGGGGGCTGGCAATTGAACTTGGGTCCTCTAGAAGAACAGTCAGTATTCTTACCCACAGTGTCATCTCTCCATCCCATCAATCAACTACAATTCTAAATGTGGCTTTAGAAGTGGGGACAGAAGTTACTTTCTCATTTCTTGGTGGTTGGAGCTTTAATGGTGGTATTTTCCTTTTAAGCATCAATTTGCTTAATTTTAAATTTTACTAGACGTGACCAAATGACTGCAAGATTAAATTAATAGATAAATATCTCTCCACTAACAAGTACCAGTTACCTTGATCAAAACTAAATCTTTTTTTTAAAATTTTTTTTATTATTAAATTATAAAAGTTTCCATTTCAGCCCCTCCTCCCACCACCCTCCCACTCCCCCCACTCACTCTCCCCCTCCCTCTCCATCCCCCAGAGCAGTCAGGGTTTCCTGCCCTGTGGGAAGCCCGAGTTCCTCCCCCCTCCCTCCAGGTCCAGGGAAGGTGAGAGTCCAAACAGACTGGAGCGCCAAAATCCAGTACATGCAGAGGAAGCAAGTCCCAGTGTCATTGTCAACGGCTTTTCAAAAAGGCTCCGGGCCAGCCACATTCAGAGAATCTGGCTGGATCATGTCCTCGTTCAGTCCCAGTCCAACAGGCCTTGGTGAACTCCCATTATATCAGTCCCCTTGTATCAGTGGGTGCTCGCATCCCTCGCAGTCCTGATTACTTTTTTTATTTTCTTCATCATTCTGTTCCTCATTTGGACTGTGGAGTGCTCAGTTCGGTGTTCCAATATGGGTCTCCATCTGTATCGCCATCCAACGTCGGATGAAGGTTTCCTGTGCCCTTGCCTTCATTGCTCACGATCTCTTTCCTTCTGCCTCTCATTTGGACCTAGGGAGCTAGGTCCAGTGTTCCAATGTGGTTCTCCGCCTCCATCTCCATCCATCGCCAGATGAGGGTTCTATGGTGACATGCAAAATATTCATCAGTATGGTTGTGGGCCAAGGCCGGTTCAGGCACCCTCTCCTCTGTCCAGAGAACAATCTGGGGATCTCTCCTTGGACCTGGGATCCCATATATAATCAAGTTTCCTATAAACCCTAAAATGACTCCCTTAGTTGAAATATATTCTTCCCTGATCCCTTATTCATCCTTCCTCCCTTCCCCCCATCCCGGTCAACCGAGCTTTCTCCATTCCTCCCCTACTCCCTTCTCTCTAACCCTCTCCCCTTCCAACAACCCTCCCACCCCCCCCATGCACCCAAGGTTACCTGGGACTCTTGACTATTTCCTACCTCCTGGCGGATAGCTAAATAATCTTCATCAGGATCGTCTTCTTATTTAGCTTCTCTAGGATCACGAAAAATAGGCTCAAATACCTTTAAATTATGGTTAGAATCCACTTATGAGTGAATACATACCGTGTTCCTCTTTTTGGGTCTGGCTTACCTCACTCAGTAAAGCGTTTTCTATTTCCATCCATTTGCATGCAAAATTCAAGATGTCATTATTTTTTACCGCTGAGTAAAACTCTAACGTGTATATGTTCCACACCTTTTTTAACCATTCTTCTATTGAGGGGCACCTCGGCTGTTTCCAGGTTCTGGCTATTACAAATAGTGCTGCTATGAACATAGTTGAACAAATGCTTTTGTTGTATGCTAGGGAATCTCTAGGGTAAATTCCCAAGAGTGGAATTGCTGGGTCCTGAGGGAGGTTGACTCCCAGTTTCCTGAGAAACCGCCACACTGATTTCCACAGTGGCTGCACAAGTTTGCATTCCCACCAACAATGGATGAGTGTTCCCCTCAAAAACTAAATCTTGTCATGGATCTAATGGTTGTTACTGTTTAATAAATTTTTCATCAGAAATAACTCAACCCTTTGCTTCATGGATTCCTGTATTCTTTAACTTATTGCAATACAAAAGGTTATTTTCTGTAAATGTAGATAATCTGGTATTGAACTATTTGCTGAAAGTGTTCAGATGTGTAGTTAGAGTATAAATTGAAAAATTAGTGACTAGCTGTATAGAAATTTAACTGACTGAAAGTCCCAGTGTATTAGTCATGGTTCTCTAGAGTAACAGAAATTATGACCTAAATTTCACTCTCTCTCTGTCTCTCTCTCTGTTTCTCTCTCTCTCTTTCTCTCTCTCTCTCTGCTTCTCTCTCTCTCCCTATCTCTCAGCTATGTATGTGTGTATAGATGGAGATTAATTTGAATATCTTACAGATTTCAGTTCTACAATGACTGGCACTAAATGGTAAGTTTAAGAATCTAGTAGTTTCTCGGTCCCACAAGACTGGGTTTCCCAGCTGTTTTGTGTATATGCTGGAATCTCAGAGAAGTGGACTTCAATGACAATGAAGAACCACATATGTTGAGAAGGTGAAGGAAGGTAGAGAGAGAAATGACAGCCCACCTTTATTTTTCCATCACCTTACAGCTGAAGTTATGACCCAGATTAAAGTGTGTCTTCTAGCCTCAAGGTCTAGTTTAAAGATATGTGTAATCCATGCTCATTATTTGCATCAAAGTCATGTTGTCTTCTTGCCTTGTGATTCAGATGAGAACTCTGCCCTCTATTTCTGAATTATAGTTCATTCCGGATGTAGTAAAGTTGACAAGCAAGAATAACTATCACAATGCATCCCTTGTCAACTTGTCATATAATTATATCAACTTATTAATTTCCAAATGGAAAGCAATAACCAGGTTGTAACTATGTCTAAACATAATGTAATTATACCAAATTAAATTCCAAATGGATTATATGTTTAGAATAGTGACTATGTCCCTTGGAGGACATCTTTCTAATGTTTCAAACTTTCTTCTGATAACCACTGATATTCTCTTAATTGATGTTGCATCATGTGATAATGATTTGAAATAATATAGAAATAACATTACAAATGCATTATCAACAAAATAGAATGGAAGCATTCATTCAGTTAAAGTTCACATTTCTGCAATGGTCGCAATGCCTTGGATGGTATTTAGAATAGTCATTTTCTACTACACATTCTGCATTTCTTTCACCCTCTGCAAGCATATCACATGGTTTTAGGTCTTTTCCTAGAGAAGTGACTTAAACCTTCATTTCTGATAGATATGTGACTTTGTCATTCTTCCTGGATAAGACTGCTGTAGTTTCTCATTAACTTTGATCACAAGGCACAGTACCACAAAGAGTAGTCCTAAAGGATCTCCTGCACTCCAGACATAATCTGTCTTACCTCCATTGTGCAGAGATAACCTAATTTCCCCATGGTAATTTGGATATATCACCCTGCTTATGTTGTTATTCCCTTCTTTGTCTGTGGACATAAGGGCATTCAAAGCACTTATTACCAGAGGGAAGTCTGCTTTTAAAGTTTAATAGAATATTTGTCTCTTGACAGGAGCCCTTCCCCTTTGGTCCCACAACCACCAGGCCATCAGAACTTATGGGGCCAGAAATAGGAAACACAAACTTTCCTCAATGGACACTAGTCATAATATTGAGTAGAAATATTCCCCTTTCAGCCCTAGAGTCCTGGACCAATGGATCCTGGCTACAGGAGACACCATATCATATATTTTGTGCTGATTCAGAGCAAATAGGACTTTCTGGAGAAAACTGTCACAGCTCTAAATACGCTGAAACCTAATTGGTGCTGTAATTGTTTATTCAAATGAACAAAGTCCATTTCTATCAGTCCACCTTCTTCAGGATGCTGAAGAACATAGTAATAGCAGAGGATTCTGTGAGGCGGGCCCACTCTCAGGCTTCTCTGGCTGAGAAGTGAGTTCCCTGATCAGAAGCAATACTGTGTGGAATACAATGTTCATGAATAAGACATTGTGTAAACACATTGATCAGGGTTTTATAGAGGCATTACATGTCAGAAAGGTAAACCCATAACCAGAATAAGTGTTTACTCCAATAAGGACAAAAACTTGTTGCTGAGGGGCAATTGTCTTCTACCCTGTAAAGTTTTGTTGCTTGTATTGCTTTAATAGAATGTTTATTGGTCAGTAACCAGGCAGGAAGTATAGGTGGGGCAACCAGAACAGGAGTGTTCTGGGAAGAGGAAAGGCTCAATCTGCAGTCTCACCCAGACTATGAGAAAGCAAGATGAGATAGTTTCACTGATGAAAGGTACCAAGCCATGTGGTTAACACAGCAATATTTTTCAGTTAATGTATGATGTAAGAGTTAATAAGAAGACTGAGCTAACCCCTGCCTTTCCCACTGTGAACAATATATTGTCCCAATTTTTCAGTGATTTGTTTCTTGTATGTTATTCAGTTTCTCTCTCTCTCTCTCTCTCTCTCTCTCTCTCTCTCTGTGTGTGTGTGTGTGTGTGTATGTGTGTGTGTTTATGTGTAGACTATGTAGTACAGGCTTTAAAACCCACAGTGATCTTCCTGTCTTTCTTGTGTTTCATGAAAGCAGCCATGTTCTCCCTAAACAGCTTGATCAGAGTGAAAGCAATGTTGTTCTGAGGTTAAGCCAGATCATCATAACTCTTCACCTTTGAGCACAGTATACAGTGCTGTTAGGTGACTTTATCTTGAAGTGTTCTGGTTTTATTCTCTCTCTCTTTTGTGTCTGTGAGAATTATTGTGTTGGTACAGTTAAATTTTAGATCAAACATCAAGGTTGACAATTGATTTTTCACATTGTCATTTACTGAATTTTGAAGTAAGACCTTATTGTAAAATATGAACATGCCAGAGGCATTTGTTTCCACCATTTTTAAAATTTATATATGTTCCAGCATGACTGAGGTAAGAATGTCCGTAAATGTCCCTGCTTTTACATTGTGATCATGTTCAGAACTGGATTTGTTAACTGAGCATGCTTAAAAAAAGGGAGGATATTATGTATGTTCAGATTCCCTACAAAAAATCTCCATGCTTCCTTTGTTAGGAAAATAACTTCTTTGGAAAAAACTTCCATGGTTTCTACACCTTCTGCAGGGATGAAAATTTCCTAATTTCTCTGCCTTGTCTCTTGAGATGACTATTTTTGGTAGTCAAACTGACTAATTCTGGGATTATTGACTACACAAAGAATTGGTTATATCTGAGAGAGATTTTACTTCATTAAAGGTTTTGAAAAAGCAAACCCTTCATTCATGTGGATCATCTGAGGTGATAAGCTCCACATTTGCTTTTTTGTTTTTTGTTTTGCTTTGTTGAGACAGGGTTTCACTGTAGATTTGGAGCCTGTTTTGGAACTAGCTCTTGTAGAGTCGGTTGGCCTTGAACTCAAAGCGATCTTCCTGCTTCTTTACCCAACTGCTGGGATTAAAGGCATGCACCATCACCTCCCAGCAAGCTCCACTTTTAGCTGCTTGGTAGCAGTGCACACCTTTAACACTATCACTCAGGAGGCTGAGGCAGTGGGATTTTCTGAGTTTGAGACCAGTCTGGCCTACAGAATGAGTTTAAGGGCTACACAGACAAATTTGTCTTAAAAAGACCAAGGAAAACAAAACAAAAACAAAAAAGCAAACAAACAAACCAAAACAAAACAAAGACTACAATCCACTTTTAACCTACATCTCACCTTCTGGTAGCAGCTGACATATAGAAAGGGTATTAAAGAAAGAAGCTCTCTTTTTGCTCTTGTTTACAGCTCTGGCGATCAAGTTCATTCCATTACTAGCATTAGAGCCGACTTCTTTGGAATTTTGGTGTGTGCTGTAAACCAGTTGAGACATTGAGCCTCATGGACTAAAAACTACTGGGTTCCTCACTTGATCTTAGACCAAAGGTTGTGAAGCAATCTACTGGATTCTTCCAGTTTCCATTGGTATGCAGCTATTTTTAAGACTACCTGAACCACAGCCTGTGAGACTTTCTAATAAGCCTACCCTCTACTAAAATGGTGAGATCCATTCTACCAGCCATGTTAATGTAGAGAATCTTGAATAATGCAATTGCATGTTTTTATGCACCAGTCCATGGAGGAAGATGTGCTGGCTAACAGCAGTGCACATAAAGACATTCTTCCTGACTCCATTATTCTAGACATAGTCAATTTTCCACGAACAGTACTCTCTTTATTATTTTTCATTTGTCTAGAATTTGCCCTGAATTTCAGAAATAAAACTCAAACAGCCATGGAGGCATCATCCAGCCTTCTAGTGGTGGAAAGATTTTTTGAGATCTGCTTCCTGCTTTATTCTCACGGTTGTCTACAATCCCTGTGACAACCTGGCAAAATGTACCTTCTGTTCATCTGTCCTCAGCATGAAATCACACAACAAACATTTCCTTTTGTGTTCTAATACTTCTCTTTAGTTGTTAATATTCTGAGCTGCCTTCTCCATGTAGGACAGTAAATCACTGCACCACCTAGCATAGTGTACTGTACAAGCTAGCTAGCCACGTTGTGTCCTTGAGGAAAAAGGCAAAATTCCTATGGAGTGCAGGATTGTGGCAGTGTCTGCTACTGGAGATAGGCAAAAGTGCTATTGAGAAGCCTATCTTGACAGATCTAGAAAAGACCTTTGATGTGGGGCAGAAAGGAATGGCCAGAAACCCTTGTGCTGTCTCTTTAAGCACACTATAGCCCTCTGGGAGGTGTTCTTGCCACCCAGGCCTCAGTAACCACTCAGACCCTCCAGGTGATCTGCCAGTCAGAAGTAGTGCAGGGCTCTTACTGTGACCCACATTCATGATTGGTTTTTCATAGGACCTGTCACCAGTGGTTTCCTGTGCTGTGGTGCATTTGCTTCTACACAGAGATGAGGAAGTGAGAGCTTTGGCGAGCTGGGAAACAACAATATGGTGAGCGAGGGAATTCAGGCTCCAGATGGGGAGGAGCAGAGGGTGAGGTGTGGGAAATAGTGTGGTGCATTCTCCCTGGATCTGGGTGGGAACCTACCATGAGATTCCCTGTGTTGTGAAGTCCCATGCGGTCCTTGATAATTTGTGGGCCTGTGGGCAGGCCTCTGAATAACTGCTCTGTGGGCTTTATTTGTGTATAGAGAGTTGGGAGCAGGGAGCTGTGTGTACAAACATCTTAATAGTCAATTTCTGCAGGGTTGATACTTTCATGGAAACAAGTTGACAAACTCGGAGAGGCCTAGTTTCTCCAGTATCTTCCTGACACTCAGTACTTTTCATTTAACCTTCACATATGGTCATCATTAATTTTAAATTTGTGGAGGTTATCAAAGGATTCTCGTGTTTTGGGTAGCACTCCACTGCTATGCTGTAATGGGGAAGATCAGAATTGGTGACATATAGAGTATTTACCAATGCTTAGGAAACAGGTAAGTCTCACAAAGTAGAATTTAGCTGAGGGACAGCTGTGTCTAAAACACCCAAAATTTAAGAATATGCTATTCAGTACTGGTAGAGATTAGGATGCTTGGGTATGCATTGTTCACCAGTATTTTGCAGGTATTTGTCTCAAAACTATTACAAAGAAGCCATCACTGACTTAAAACATGTCACTAGGCCCTTTCTACATATCAAAAGAGGCCTCTAACAAGTTGCTCAAGGAAGCATTACAGGGTCAAAAACAACCTTAAGGCCTGGTGTGCCTTAAAGTTCCTGTTTTCTTTTTGAGAAAAGCATAGTTTTGCCAGATGGGCAATATGACATCAGGTGACAAATATTTGAACAGTAAAATAGGGTTGTGGTAAGAACTGACCTGATCAATCGAGGCTTTCATTTAGGATCTCAGGCAGGGAGAAAGAACATTCTTGGGAGCATCCCCTAAGGGGCCAATGTATCAATAATAAAACACAGCCCCTTCTCTAAAACCAGGGATATGTTTGAAAGAGCTGTAATGGTTGGGGGGCTAAATCTTCCCACCATATTGAGCTATGGCTGTCACCCCAAGGCCACTCTGCACTTAGTAAAGGTCTCGAGATACCCTGTGTTCCCATTGTGTAGAATTGTTTGACTAGCTTCCTCCTAAATTTGTGTGATTGTTTCTCCTGACTTCTGATAATTCTCCCATTTCCTTCCATCCCCCCCCCCGAAGTATAGAAGATACAGGATGCTTTTCTTCTCTCTATTTTTTTTATTTTTTGTTTTTTTGAACAGAGTTTCTCTGTAGGACTGACCTGACTATCCTAGACTGTCCTGACTATTTGAGAACTCACTCTGTAGACCAGGATTGCTTCAAACTCACAGAGATTACTTGACTCTGCCTTCTGAGTCTTGGGATTGAAGGTGTGTCCCAGCACTGCCTGGCAAGAGGCTATTTTTCTTAAGAAGCTTACAAAGCATAGGACATTCCTTCTCCAAGACCTCTTCACCATAGCTTTTATTTTTTTTTTTACAGTTTACTTGTCCTGTCTTTCTCATCCCCTGTGACCTTCACCTCAGAACCCTGTCAGTGAAGAATGCCCTGCTGTTTCAGGTCACCCCTGTACTTAAGAAATTATTCTGAGAATAACTTTGACTCCTGTGTGCCCAGTTGTATAGTTTGGCAAGTTGTCTGTTTTTATTTCAATTGTTCAAGGTGTATCCTGGAGCCGGATCCTAAAGGACACTCAAGGATAATAGCATATGTGGAACTCAAAATCTATCTTAGCTCTCTCCTCTTTGAGCATTAGCCAAAGATGGATGCACGCCATTATTAAACAGATTTTTCTTTATTAATTTCCTACGTGAGTGAAATGGTTTCTCAATGGAAAGCCATATTGAAAGACCCCAAAAGTCAGAGGGGTCACACTTGGAGCCCTCTGCCCAAGGACAAGTCCACTGGATGCAAGAGCAAGAGGCAGTCTATTGAGTACACAGGCGCCTGCAGATGCCTCAACAGCTTAGCTGAATGAGCATGCCGGGCTAGAGATACAACATGCATTTATGGGGGTTCAGGGGTTACATAAGAGGCTGCATAGCAACAAGCATTTCATTGGTTCTCGCATGGTGGGCTGGGGTCAAGCTTAGGATAGGGCAGTTTATCCATCTGCAGGTTATCAGAAAAACCATAAGATCTAGATAAAGCTAAGTTTGGCACTCTGGTTGTTTTGATAGAATGTCATAGTGACTTGCTGTTGCTGCTGTCTTCCTGTTGGCCTAGTTTCTACATAGCTAGCTGACCACAGATATTCTCTTCAGTAGGGCCCACCTGGTGCCTCTTTTTGTGCAAGAGGCTGATATCAATTGGGTGGGGTTCTTTCAGTATCAGTTCTAAAACAGCTGCATTTCCATCTTGTTAGAAAAATTGTTTCTGGGACAACTTCTGTTATATTGACTTGGGGGGGGGCTTTGGTCTGTTGCTGTCCAGGGCAATGACCTTGCTGTCCTCCATATTATACTTTCAAAATTCTTAAATAAAAACACTGTACTACCTCATAGCTTTAAAATTATGCATTTGTGTTATGTAGTTGAGTATCCAATGGAGTCACAGGAAAAGAATTTGCATATGGAACATTCCTTCTGTCTTCAGATCAGAATAGGAGGAATAATTTAATGTGTACACTTCAGGGGACACAACCTGGGCAATCAGCTCTTGGTGCCGCCAGTATGAAAAAAGGGCCCAACTGTGGTAGGGGGAGTGATTTTGTAATTTCCCAGTATGTTTTATTTTAATTAATGCCCTGTTAATGAATACAGAGCAGATGGTGAGGGGTGAACAGTTTGGAAAGGTTATTGTGAGCCAATGAATGATGAATTTGCAATTAGGGAACAATCCCATGAAGATATGAATGATCTTGCTTGACATCGTTGTGTCTGGTCAGAGATTTGGAAAACAGGCCATTGACTACAGTGGTGTCCCAACCCTGAGACAGACAGCAAGCCAGGTCTAGTTAAAATGGGATTTTTCTTGTCTTGCATGGAAGCAGCTGTAGTCTTCTGCCTTGCCACCCTGCTCAGAGCAAAACCAGCTTTGCGCTGAGAGTAATAGAGATCATCATAACTGTTCACCCAGGAGCACTGTATAGAGGGCTGTTAGGTGACTTTTCCTTGAAGTTTTCTGGTTTTGTGTTCTCTATCTTTTGTGTCTGTGAGATATATGGTGTTGGTACAGTTATCTTTTAGATCAAACATCAAGATTGATAATCAACTTTTCACAGTGTCCTCTACTTGATTTTCAACTAAGACCTTATGGTACAATGTGGACATGCCAGTGGCATTTCTTTCATCATTTGTCTAATTAACATATGTTCTTACATGACTTTGAGGTAAATTTGTCCCTAAATATCTTTGTTTTCATATGTGATCATGTTCAGAAGTGGATTTGTTAACTGAGCATGCTTAAGAAAAGGGAAAACATTAAATGTGCATGTTCAGACACCCTAAGTAAAATCCCCTTGCTTCCTTTGTTGACAGAAAACACTGTTTTGAAAATTACTCCTGTGCACTTTGTGCTTGCTGCAAGCAATAATTTTTTTCTCATTTTATTTGCCTTGGCTGTTGAAATGGTTATTTTTGGTAGTCAAACTGACTACCTCTGGAATTAACTAATACACAAAGAATTGATTATATCTGAAAGAGATTTTACTTAAAGGTTTTGAAATGGGAAAATCCTCCGTTAATCTGGATAGTTTGAGATAATAGGACCCACCTTTAGCTGCCTGGTGGCCATGCACACTTTTATCACCATGACTCAAGAGCCAGAGATGTGGTACCCTCACCCCTTATTCTCAAAGGGGCAAGAAGAAATTTCCTAGCAGAATGCTTTCCCAGGGAGATAGTGGCCTTTCCCTCTCCCACCTGGGCCAGCCAGCCACCTGGTACAGGCTGATAAAGATGACATAACTCAAGAACAGTGGCCTTGTTCTAAGAACAAGGAGAAAACTGATTTAACAGAATGGAAGGGAGCAAAGTCCTTGTATCTGTGCCAAAGTAGCTTCAAAAATTCTCTTTGTAGTTATGTCTTTAAAAGCTTACCCCACAGAGGAGATACAACTCCTCTCTACCTTGTTGTAACGGGGATGGAGATGAGTTCCGAACATGTTTGTATTATGCTGATTAAACTTTGCTTATTACAGTCTGGGCCTCTCTGGTGGTCTCTCTCTGGGGGTCATAATCTGGGCACAACATTTGGTGCATTGGCCAGGAACACCAGAGATTCCACCAGGTTGATAAAAGTCCAGAGGTTTATTAGCATCAACCAGTGAGAGAGCGCTCTTTGTCTTTTGTCTCTTATCTCTTTGTCTCTGTCATTTTTTCTTGTCTGTCTAACTATGGCTGCTTTGGTTTTGTACGAGTTGACTGATTTGGGATTTTTGTAATGACAGGTGTTCTCTGAAGTGGACGAGTTTGTATAGAGACCCTGGAGAAGCAAGGAATGCCTTGTCTTCCATTTCCAGACAGGGGCCTTTCTGGCCCCGGGTCATTTCCAGACAGGGATGGGAATTCTCCCAGTCCCAGGTCATTTCCAGACGAAGGCCTTTCAGGCCCCTGGTCAGTTTTAGACAGGGGCCAGCTTTCTCCTGTCCCTGGGTCATTTGCAGCTACCTCAAAGACAGCTGTTTGGGTTTCTCCCACCATGGGAGAAAATGTCACTATGTGTCTTGTCCCAGGAATTTGTCAAAGACTCTTTGTGTTATGATATTGTAATTGTTACTTTGCTTTCTTTCTCTCTTAACTTCAATCCTTGGGGGTCCTTCAGCTTTTCTGGAGCCCAAGCCCCCTCCCCTGCAGCCCTTAGGGATGGAGAGGAGAGAGGCAAAATCTGGGAGAGCATGCAAAAGGAACTGGCTGAGGAGAGGGTAGGGAGTGCTTGCCTATGACTTGGAATGTCTTTGGGGCCACTACATTGGGTGGATGGTGATCCCCTGGAGTTCCGGAAAACTGTTGTCTCTTTGCTTATTATGTTTAAGACTGGACTGATGAGGACAAAAAAAAAAAGACAAAACTTAAATGTAAAAATGCAGATGACTTGACAGCAGCCCATCTAGGGTCTGTATCCCTAGCCCTGAGCCAGGTCTGATGGCAGAGAATACACTGCCTGGATGCTGAGAGCTAAGCCTTGAGACTGGAAAATGCAACATGGCAGAGGATCTTTGGGGCCTGCAGGGCTCCAAGACCAGGGAGCAGAGGCACCTGGAACAGAGCAGGAGGCAAAGTCATCATGCACCAGGCTCAGGGCAGGGGAATGCCTCTTCAGAAGACAGGTTGTAGAGCTAGTGACTGAGAGAGGCCGGCTGCAGCAGAACAGGGCAGCCCCCTCTCCCTTGTTCTCTCTCTCTGAATCTTTAGGGTCTTTGCCTTAGACAGGTGCCACACCAACTCCAGTGTCGTCTGTGTGACATGATATATGTCATTATGCCGGACAGGAGCTACGTGTCCCATGAGACTAGGCTTCCTGGAGGTCAATGGCAGACAGCCCGGTATTGGCTGTCCTTGGGGCATAGGCGGGTCTCTTGATTAGCTGGCTATGCAGGATATGGGCTTTGCACAATCTCTTCTATAATAATGATAGTCTTTATATATATATATGTATGACAAGGATTGTCTCTTCAGGAACAGCTCCGGGATAGGGAAGCACAGTATGGGAATGTATAAGACTACAGCAGAACCTTTGTCATACATGGGGTGTATGATGAGCAAGGGAATAGATAGTTTAATATTGATATACAAAGAGTGTTATATTATACTTTGAACTTTATGGATAGGCTTGCTAGATCCCAAATGGGCCTCTTTTTTTTTTCTAAGCCAAGTTCTTCAGTATGATAACACTCAAGGTCTCTTCTGCTGGCCAGCAGCTTCCCATTTTAACACTTTCCTGTCTGGATACTACTTATAAGAAGTTTTAAATTATATTAACCTGTAACTTTAAAAAAAATGTTGATTTTAAAATAAATATCAAGGATACATTATGTCTAAAAATGCTTTTGTTTCCCCAGGAAAAAATGTGGGTTATAAAAAATTATATAAAAAGTCACAAATGATATAGAAAAAATTATAAAAGGTCAAAAGATGTTTGCTGTAATTTCTTGTACCTAAATGTTTAATGATTAATTCAGTTTTTTTAAAAACTCATTTGTTTTGTTAAAAAGTCATGTTTATCTCTTAAGAAAATTTGTATGATTGTTTTGTTAAAGAATTAGCCTTTGCATGTTCTGGCTTTTTGGGACCCTAGTCTATATGGATACATGGCTCCCTAGGCCTGGATGTAGAAGAGAGGGCTTCGGACTTCCTAAAGTGCAGGGTTCTCTACCCTCTCAAAGCAGGGTGGGAGAGGGAGGAGGGAGTGGGGGGGAGTGGGAGGGAATTGGGAAGAGGAAAGGAAATGAAAATAATTGAATGAAAAAATAAAAATTAAAAAAGAATTAGCGTTTGATAATTATAAGTTTAGTACTTGTAATTTTACTCTGAGCTCTGGTCATTAGATTCGAGTTTGCAAAAATTTAAATGTCTTTTTGATATAGATAATGTTAAAGACTGTTTTATGCTGTTCTTTATTGATATACAAGAATGTCAGTTACCCCTGGGAATAGCTGGGAATAGGAAAAAAAGTTACCAGAAAAAAACACCAATGCCAAGTGATAGTCACCAAAAGCATCAGCTACAATAAATTAGGTTATAAAACATGTAAAATGTTTCATATTGTTAATATTTAGATTTTAGTCTCATTTTCTCTGCTAACATCATTAATTTAAAGGTTCAACCTGACAAAAATATTGTATATATTTCTGGTCTGTTAAAAATACAAGTTAATAATCAGTCATCTTCAAAGTACTAATATAAATGAAGGGATAAGCCTTATTTAGTGCCCTATATATATTTTAAAGCTTAAAACGAGTAATTTAAAATAAAGTCTGTCTAATCAGAGATACCTAAACAGCCCTAAACACTTCAGAGATCTATAAAAAATGGCATTTGAAATAAAATTTAAAAAGCTTGTATCGTACAGAGACTCTGAGATCCTAACAGTGAGCCAAGGTCTCCAAAGAAGACTATGGGACACCACAATGTCTTCACCTGGATAACAATGATGCTGACCACTGGGAAAGATGACCCCCAGTGCAACACCAGCTGCCAGGACCCAGCCCAGACTATGGACAAACAGTCGGACCTAGGATAATTGATTGCACCACTTTTGCCTAGACAAAATAAGGTCAGTCTTGTCCATATCCCTCTTCCACAGAAACCAATCACCATATGGGTCTGGTAAAGCCTGCTGTTCTGATACTGCTGCTTCCAATGCTATGGAGACCTGGGTATGACTGTCTATGGGCTGGTCTCTGTCATTTTTCTATTTTGTCTGTATTTAAGTATAATTTATTTATCCTTCTAAGATCTCTGATTGTATTAATGGCTAGGCCAGCTATAATATCAATTTAAGAGCAAAAAGGATATCCAGATCCTTACACAAAGCTACAGTCAGCTTGTTAGCTCATTATATATAAAGGTCTGAGGATATAAAAGTTCATAAACAATAAAACAATGACTATATACTATTTGGGTTACAATGTCAACATCTAGTGCTTTGGGGGTCCCTGGGTAAGGGTGTAGAACAAACCAGAACACAGGGGATACTGGGTCGAAAACAGCATTTGCAACTGCATGCTGTGTGTTTATTAAGTAATCCTTTTATACGCTTTGGAAACAATTGCTTCATTCAACAGTTTTATCTAAAAGAGGAACTATAGATCATGTCAACCAAGGACTTATTTAGATTATGCACACAAAGCAGCTTAATGTAACAAGGGTGGTCTGGGGTCTTGCAAGACATCCTAGCCTATTTTAAACAGGGGTCTCCAAAGACATTATCTCACAGTCCCAATCTATTCTAAGACTTCCCTCAGTGAGCAGAACAGCTGCTTCAAACTGAGACTGCGGCCTCAGGGCAGCCACTTCCCCAAACCAGAGGGTATGTGACACTTGCTCTTAGAAGTAAAGGCCAGAGGACTTGTCACTCTGAAATGTCCCCTAGCATTCCATGTAACTTCTCTTAGATTCCAAGGCAGTACTCAACATCTCCCCTGGCTCAAGTGTCACGATCCCTGCATTTTCTATCACAGTCTCCAAATCTCCACATTACAAGCTCAGGATTTTCTGTGTTTTTTGCTGAGACTCAAAGGTATAAGTCTATTTTGACTGTTTTATAGATATCTGTTATTTGCTATTTTTATAATATGAATTTTAATATGGGCCTAAAAGTTTCAAATGTATTAAGTCCTGTTCCTTGTTTAAATTTGTCTTAGCAGGTTTTGCTTTGGCTGGCAGACACAAACAAGCATCAATTGCTGACTAAAACCTGCTCCAAATGACTGTGGACCATGGAATTATTAAAAACTGATGTGGACCAGTCTAGTAGATATAAATGCTTCCTGGCTCTTCAACAAAGTTCACAAACCAAATGTTCCTAAAATTTTCTGTTTTTGACTGCATTTCACCTTTGTTAACCCTTGACAATGACACCCTAAAGTCAGCTAGAAGCAGTTAAAGGAATACAAGGTCCGATAATCCCTGTTAAAATGCTAAGTCAAAAAACCTATAAAAATGACTCTGTTATTGTAAAAGACAATTTGGCCAAAGGTAGCAAAGCCAGCTTATGATTAATCTTAGGACCAAGAGAAGTGGGGAATGTGGAACCCTCACCTCTTATTCTCAAAGGGGTAAGAAGAAATTTCCTAGCAGAATGTTTTCCCAAGAAGATAGTGGCCTTCCCCTCTCCCACCCAGGATATTCCAAGTACAAAGTCACTTAGCTCAGTTCAGCCAGCCACCTGGTACTGGCTGATGAAGATGGCATAACTCAAGAACAGTGACTTTACCCTAAGAACAAGGAGAAAGCTGACCTAACAGAATGGGAGAGAGCAAAAGTCCTTGTACCCATGCCAAAGCAGCTTCAAAGATTCTCTTTGTAGTTATGTCTTTAAAAGCTTACCCCACAGAGGATATACAACTCTTCTCTACCTTGCTGTAAGGGGGATGGAGATGAGTTCCAAACATGTTTGTATTATGCTGATTAAACCTTGCTTATTATAGTCTGTAACTCTCTGGTGGTCTCTCTCTAGGGGCCATAATCTGGGCCCAACAAGAGGCACTGAAATTTTCTGAGTTTGAGACCAGTCTGTTCTATAGAATGAGTTCCACAGCTACACAGAAAAATCCTGTCTTGAAATCGCCAAAACAAGAAAATCTAAATCAAACAAGACTATGATCTATCTTTAACCTTCTCACCTTCTGGTAGCGGCAATTACACATAAAGTATATTGAAGTAGAAAAGTCTCATTTTGTCACCTTGCTCTGGCTACCAAGCTCATTCCTTTACTAGTACTAGAGACTACTTCTTTGAAATTTTGGTGAATACTTAAAACCAGCTGAGACATCAAGCCTCATGGGCTGAACAACTACTGGATTCTTCACTTGATCTTTAGGAAAAGGCTGAGAAGCAATCTACTGGGTTCTTCAATTGTCATTTAAAAGAAGATGTTTTTAGACAACCTGAAACAGCTTGTGAGACATTCTAATAAGCCCACTTTTTATGTACCTGTTGAGCTTCATTCTACATGTCCTGTTCATGTATAGAATCTTGAATACTGCAGTTGTATGTTTTATTCACCTGACCATGGAGGAAGATGTGCTGGCTAACAATAGTGCTCATGAAGACATTCCTTCCGGCTCCATTATTCTCTATGTATTCACATTTCCATGAACACTGCTCTTTTTATTATTATTCATTTTCCTGAAGTTTGCCTCGAGTTTCAGTAATAAAACTCCTAAAGCAAAGGAGCCATCATCCAGCCTTGTGATGGGGGAAAGACCTATAATCTTGTTTGAGATTTGGCTCCTGCTTTTCTCTTTTCTGTTGTGTGAAATATCTGTGAAAACCTTGTAAAAAGCATCTTCAGGTCATCCGACCTCAGCAAGAAGCATGAACAATCATCTCCTTTTGTGACTTTAAAATTCTCTTTAGCTGTTAATATTCTGGGCATTCTTCCCCCTGTGGGACAGGGAATCCCTGCACCCACCTGGCACAGCACAGTGCACAGTACAAGCCAGCTAGCCACGTTGTGTCCTGGAGGAAAAAGGGAAAGTTCCTAAGGAGTGCAAGATTTTGCTGGCGTCTGCTTTTATAGCCAGGGAGAAGTGCTATTGAAATGCCTATCTTGGCCAATCAAGAAAAGATCTTTGACTCAGGTGGATGGAATGATCAGAAACCTCTGTGCTGTCTCTTGACCTACACTTCAGCCCTGTGGGAGGTGTTCTTGTCACTCAGGCCGCACTAGCCAATCAGGAACTCCAAGTGACCTGCCAGTCAGAAGTCGTGCCGGCCTCTTCCGGGCATCCGCATTCCGTCTTGATTTTGCTGATTTTGCCGAGGAACTGGCACCGCTAGTTTCCTGTGTTGCGGTGAAGTTGCCGCTGCTGGGAGATGATGAACTGAGAGTTTTGGCGAGCTGAGAAACGACAGCATGGTGAGCGGGGGAATGCTGTCTCCAGATGGGGAGGAGCGGAGGGTGAGGTGCAGCAGACAGGATTTTGTGTTCTTTCGGGATCCGTGAGGGAATCTGCCACCGGATTCCCCGCATTGTGAAGTCCCATGCGGTCCTGTGAATTCCTAGACCGAGGGACAGGCCTCTGAACAACTTTCCGCTTTGGGCTTAATCGGCTTAGAGAATTGGGAGCAGGGTGCTGTGTGTACAAACATCTTTCTTGTCAACTTCATAATACCAAAGTCCGAGAATCTTAGTTTCTCCAGTATCTTCTCGATATTGAGCACTTTGCATTTAACCTTATGTACAATCTCCATTTATATTTAACTATGTGGACGTTATTAAGGCATCTCACTTGTTGGGTAGCACTGCACTTCTAAGCTGCAATGTAGAAGAGTTGAATTGCTGATATGAAGGATTTGCCAAAACCTTGGAAATAGTTCAGTCTCACAAAGTAGAATTTAGCTGAGGGAAGACTGCCTCTAATTCACCCAAAAGATAAATGTGTTTTAATCAGGACTGTTAGAGTTTAGGATGCTAAGGCACACATTGTTCAACTGAATTGTCCAGATACTTGGCTCCAAACCGTTACGAAGAAGCCACCACTTATTTAAAACCAGACACCAGGCACATCCCCATATCAAAGAACAACCTCTATCAAGCCTTTCAAGGAGGCATTACAGGTTGGCACTCTATGTGTGTAAAATCATTTCTCAATGGAAAGGCACATCATTTCTAGAACAGCTGCATTTCCATTCTGTCAGAAAAATTGTTTCTGAGACAAGTTCTCTTATGTTGACTCAGGTGGCCTTGGTCTGCTGCTGTCCAGGGTAATGACCTTGCTGTCCTGTACATTAGACTTTCAAAATTCCTTTAAAAATGATTGTACCACCTCACAGTTTTAAAATTATGCATTTGAGTCATGTGGTTGACTATGCAATGCAGTTGCAGGGAAGGGATTTGCATATGGAACATTCCTTCTGTCTTCAGAACACAATAAGTGGAAGAGTTTATTGAAGCTGGTGGAGACACCGTGCAGAAAAGGAGAGGCTGGACTGAGGGTGAAAACTTTCCCCCTTCATAAGTAGTTGAGATTAGCTATGTGGAATCAGGTAGTTAGTTGTAGATGCTCTATCAGTGTCCTGATTGACCATTGTTTGCAGTCCACAGACCAGCGCAAAAAGGAATCTGGGAAAGGGCTTGACCTTATCTTTAAACCTAATTGTTGTATTTACAATAGTTCATCTAAAATTGAAGATCTGGGTAAAATGTTGTGGCCCTACTTAACAGAATTTTTCTGCATTAAGACATTGATCTTTCGAGAAAATACATGAGAAATTTTGAATGTGCTCTAATGCAAATCTCTAGTCTCTGGAGTACATGACCATAAAGTCTGTCTCAAGTTTTCAAAATAATTTTAGTGATGACAACTACATCATATTTGCATTCTCCTTGCTGCCTCCAAGCCCTGATATGCCTGGATTGTTTTATAATTCCTGGTCTGTCTTTCTTTAACAACAGTTACAAGTAACCATAGTTACACAGTAACAGTGGTTACTTTATGAATGTGACCTGTTTGTCTGAAGGATTTCCCATCTCTGAGCCAATGGATAGCTGCACTGGAAAGTGAGTGTGAAATGGAATGTGCACACAAAGGACCCTGTGCTTTGGATGAGGAACAGGATCTGCTCTAGGGGAGTGGAATCATGTGTACTAATTACAAAGTGAACTAGGGAACTGTCTGCTAGTCTGGGAGGGCAGAACTGAAAAGCCTGTGCTGTCTGAGTCTTTTAATCTCTAATCATCTTGTAGGGGAGCTGCTAATATCCTGAGGCCCAGCTAGGTGACCCTAGCCAATTAGGGATTCTGGGAAGGGTTAGCAATCAGGAGTACTAGTGGCAGGTTAGTGGTTTCTTTCCATGTTTCTCTTTTGCCTCTGTTGTAGGAAGACACAAAGCTATACCATGTTGCGTGGAAGGTGTTCAGAGCAGGCCTGTTGAACTGTCATTTCTGCTGTGACTTGGATGAACCAGACTGTAGTCATGTTGGTCCATGTGTTTCATGTTGGCAGGGGTCCTTCTTCTCTGAGCCTCCTTTTGTAGAGATTTACAGGGTAAAGGGAGACTCTGAAGCCCTGGAAATGGAGACTATGATGCAGGTTGTATCACTGTCCAGAGTATCCACATGGGCACTGCTTTTGTTGTTCATTGGGAAGTGAGATTAGAAAACTGAATTTCTAGATTCCAGAAGTTTTGTATATCTAATTCTAATTTCAGGTTTGTGTAATAAATGTTTTAAATATTTTGGTAACTGGTAGGAAAATGATGATATCAAATTTCTTATACCTATACATGTTTAGAAGGCTTTTATTGTGCTGTTGCTGCTAGCCACAATGATGTCATACAGTGAAGCTTAGTTCCAAAGGACAAAAGGAGTGTAGTGTAGATGTGTAGAGCCTTCTCAGGTGTTCATTGTGTTAGACAGGTAGATAGGGCCCAGTCCACATTTCCTGCTATATTCCATGTAGCAGGAAGCAAATTTTAAATAATTTCATGCTTGTTTTGGGATTGCTCATCATTGGGGCTGCATTTTCCAGAAACCGGAAGAATGCATGATGGGCAGTAGAGTCATTGAATGCAATCTCCTCCATTTGAAAGACAGCATCTGTATCATGAGGCTTCTTTTTTTTGGGAAGACATCAGTAAGTTGGGGAGTCACACATATCAGTTTAAGGATCACTTTGAAAAAACTTTGAGAAAGGTATGAGGTTTGTGATTATTTAATTTCTGTTCACTTATTATCAAAGGTAGCTGGGTAACATTAGTCCAGTTCACATTTTTCTTTTTTTTTTAAGTAAATTTTATTAAATTATAAAAGTTTCCATTTCCGCCCCTCCTCCCAACACCCTCCCACTCCCCCCCACTCCCTCTCCTCCTCCCTCTTCGTCCCTTAGGGTAGTCAGGGTTTCCTGCCCTGTGTGAAGTTCCAGTTCATTCCCCCTCCCTCCAGGTCCAGGAAGGTGAGTGTCCAAACAGACTGGATCCCCAAAATCCAGTATATGCAGAGGAAACAGGTCCCAGTATCATAGTCAATGGCTTTTCAGAAAGACTTCGGGCCAGCCACATTCAGAGAATCCGGCCAAATTCCGAGAATCTGGTTAGATCACGTGCTCGTTCAGTCCCAGTCCAACTGGCCTTGGTAAACTCTCATTAGATCCGTTCCCTTGTATCAGTGGGTGATAGCATCCCTCGCAATACTGATTTCTTTTTTCATGTTCTTCCTCCTTCTGCTCCTCATTTGGACCTCGGGGGGCTCAGTCCGGTGCTCCAATGTGGGTCTCTGACTGTATCGCCGTTCTTTGCCAGATGAAGGATCTATGGTGATAAGCAAAATATACATCAGTATGGTTATGGGCCACGGCCGATTCAGGCACCCTCTCCTCTGTCCAGAGAACAATCTGGGGGATCTCTCCTTGGACCTGGGATCCCATATATAATCAAGTCACCTGTAAACCCTAAAATGACTCCCTTAGTTGAAATATATTCTTCCCTGATCCCATATTCATCCTTCCTCCCTCCCCCCCGATCCCAGGCCACCGAGCTTTCCCCGATCCTCCCCTACTCCCTTCTCTCTAACACTCTCCCCTTCCATCAACCCTCCCACCCCCCCATGCACCCGAGGTTACCTGGGACTCTTGTCTATTTCCTACCTCCTGGGGGATAGCTAAATAATCTTCATCAGGTTCATCTTCTTATTTAGCTTCTCTAGGATCACGAATAATAGGCTCAAAGACCTTTAATTATGGTTAGAATCCACTTATGAATGAATACATACCTTGTTCCTCTTTTTGGGTCTGGCTTACCTCACTCAGTAAAGCGTTTTCTATGTCCATCCATTTGCATGCAAAATTCAAGATGTCATTGTTTTTTACCGCTGAGTAAAACTCTAATGTGTATATGTTCCACACCTTTTTTAACCATTCTTCTATTGAGGGGCACCTAGGCTGTTTCCAGGTTCTGGCTATTACAAATAGTGCTGCTATGAACATAGTAGAACAAATGCTTTTGTAGTATGTTAGGGAATCTTTAGGGTATATTCCCAAGAGTGGAATTGCTGGGTCCTGAGGGAGGTTGACTCCCAGTTTCCTGAGAAACCGCCACACTGATTTCCACAGTGGCTGCACGAGTTTGCATTCCCACCAACAATGGATGAGTGTTCCCCTCACCCCACATCCTCTCCAGCATAGGCTATCGTTGGTGTTTTTGACTTTAGCTATTCTAACAGGTGTAAGATGGTATCTCAAAGTGGTTTTGATTTGCATTTCCCTGATCGCTAAGGAGGTTGAGCATGACCTTAAGTGTCTTCTGGCCATTCGAAGTTCATCTGTTGTGAATTCTCTGTTCAGTTCAGTACCCCATTTTTTAATTGGGTTAATTAGAGTTTTAGTGCCTAGTTTCTTGAGTTGTTTGTATATTTTGGAGATCAGACCTTTGTCTGATGAGGGGTTGGTGAAGATCTTCTCCCAGTCAGAAGGCAGCCTTTTTGTCCTACTGACAGTGTCCTTTGCTTTACAGAAAGCTTCTCAGTCTCAGTAGATCCCATTTATTCATTGTTTCTCTTATTGTTTGTGCTGCTGGGGTCCTACTTAGGAAGAGGCCTCCTGTGCCTATATCTTGTAGACTACTTCCGACTTTCTCTTCTATCAGGTTCAAAGTGGACGGATTAATGTTGATGTCTTTAATCCATTTGGACTTGATTTTTGTGCATGGTGATAGATATGGATCCACTTTCATTTTTTTACAGGTTGACATCCAGTTATGCCAGCACCATTTGTTAAAGATGCTTTCCTTCTTCCATTGTATATCTTTAGCTCCCTTGTCGAAAATTAGGTGTTCATAAGTTTGTGGGTTAATATCTGGGTCTTCTATTCGATTCCATAGGTCGACTTCTCTGTTCTTATGCCAATACCAAGCTGTTTTCAATACTGTAGCTCTATAATAGAGTTTGAAGTCAGGGATGGTAATGCCTCCAGAAGTTCTTTTATTGTATAAGATTGTTTTGGCTATCCTGGGTTTTTTGTTTTGCCATATAAACTTGATTATTGTTCTCTCAAGGTCTGTGAAGAAGTTTGATGGGATTTTGATGGGGATTGCATTGAATCTATAGATTGCTTTTGGTAGAATTGCCATTTTTACTATGTTGATTCTCCCAATCCAAGAGCAGGGGAGGTCTATCCATTTTCTGGTATCCTCCTCAATTTCTTTCTTCAAAGACTTAAAGTTTTTGTCAAATAGGTCTTTCACTTCCTTGGTTAGAGTAACCCCAAGATATTTTATGCTATTTGTGGCTATCATGAAAGGTGATGCTTCTCTGATTTCCCTCTCTGCTTCTTTATCCTTTGTGTATAGGAGGGCCACTGATTTTTTGGAGTTGATCTTGTATCCTGCCACGTTACTAAAGGTGTTTATCAGCTGTAGGAGTTCTTTGGTAGAGTTTTTGGGGTCACTTATGTAAACTATCATATCGTCAGCAAATAACGAAAGTTTAACTTCATCCTTTCCAATACGAATCCCCTTGATCTCCTTATGTTGTCTTATTGCTATTGCTAGAACTTCAAGCACTATATTGAAGAGGTATGGAGAGAGTGGACAGCCTTGTCGCGTTCCTGATTTTAGTGGAAAGGCTTTGAGTTTCTCTCCATTCAGTTTGATGTTAGCTGTCGGCTTGCTGTATATTGCTTTTATTATATTTAGGTATGATCCTTGTATCCCCAGTCTCTCCAACACCTTTATCATAAATGGGTGTTGAATTTTGTCAAATGCTTTTTCAGCATCTAGTGAGATGATCATATGGTTTTTTTCTTTCAGTTTAGTTATATGATGGATTACATTGATAGATTTGCGTATGTTGAACCAGCCCTGCATCTCTGGAATGAAGGCGACTTGATCATAATGGATAATTTTTCTAATGTGCTCTTGGATTCGGTTTGCCAGTATTTTATTGAGAATTTTCGCATCGATGTTCATGAGTGAGATTGGCCTGTAATTCTCTTTCTTGGTTGTATCTTTGTGTGGCTTTGGTATTAGGGTAACTGTAGCTTCATAAAAGGAGTTAGGCAATGACTCTTCTGTTTCTATATTGTGGAATACATTAAGGAGTATAGGTATTAGCTCTTCCTGGAAGTTCTTGTAGAATTCTGCATTGAAACCATTTGGTCCTGGGCTTTTTTTGGTAGGGAGATTTTTGATAACAGCTTCTAATTCTTCGCGACTAACAGGTCTATTTAGATTGTTCACCTGTTCTTGGTTCAACTTTGGTATATGGTACTTATCTAAAAAAATGTCCATTTCCTTTACATTTTCCAACTTTGTGGCATATAAACTTTCATAGTAAGATCTAATGATTCTCTGAATTTCCTCTGTGCCTGTGGTTATGTCCCCCTTTTCATTTCTGATCTTATTAATTTGCATGTTCTCTCTCTGCCGTTTGATTAATTTGGATAGGGGTTTGTCAATCTTGTTGATTTTCTCCAAGAACCAGCTTTTTGATTCATTGATTCTTTGGATTGTTTTCTGTGTTTCTATTTTGTTGATTTCAGCCCTCAGTTTGATTATTTCCAGTCTTCTAGACCTCCTGGGTGAATCAGCTTCTTTTTTTCTAGATCTTTCAAGTGTGCTGTTAAGTCTCCAATGTGTGCTGTCTCCGCTTTCTTTAATTGGGCATTTAGTGCTATGAACTTTCCTCTTAGCACTGCTTTCATAGTGTCCCATAGGTTTGAGTATGTTGTGTCTTTGTTTTCATTAAATTCAAGGAAGAGTTTAATTTCTTTCTTTATTTCTTCCTTGACCCAGGGGTGATTTAGTAGTTGACTGTTCAGTTTCCAAGAGTTTGTTGGCTTCCTGGGGGGAGCATTGTTGTTGAATTCTAATTTTAGTCCATGGTGATCTGACAAGACACAGGTAGTTACTAATATTTTTTTGTATCTGTGGAAGTTTGCTTTGTTGCCGAGTATGTGGTCAATTTTCGAGAAGGTTCCATGAGCTGCAGAGAAAAAGGTATATTCTTTCCTATTTGGGTGGAGTGTTCTATAGATGTCTGTTAAGTCCATTTGATTCAATACCTCCAATAGATCTCTCAATTCTCTGTTTGGTTTCTGTCTGATTGACCTGTCCATTGGTGAGAGAGGAGTGTTGAAGTCTCCTACTATTAGTGTGTGTGGTTTGATGACCGCCTTGAGTTCTAGAAGAGTTTCTTTTACATATGTGGGTGCCTTTATATTAGGAGCATAGATATTCAGGATTGAGACTTCCTCCTGATGAATTGTTCCAGTTATGAGTATGAAATGTCCATCTCCATTTCTTCTGATTGATTTTAGTTTGAAGTCGATTTTGTTAGATATTAGAATGGCCACGCCCGCTTGTTTCTTAGGTCCATTTGCTTGGAAAACCTTTTCCCAACCCTTTACTCTGAGTAGGTGTCTGTCTTTGTGGTTGAGGTGTGTTTCTTGTAAACAGCAGAATGTTGGATCCTGTTTTCGTATCCAATCTCTAAGTCTGTGCCTCTTTATAGGTGAATTGAGTCCATTGATATTAAGTGATATTAATGACCAGTGGTTGTTGACTCTGGTCATTTTTTTTTTTTTTAGGTAGTAGAGTGTATGTGTTTTTCTTCTTTGATTTGTGCTTGTGAATGGTCGCTAGATGTTCGAGTTATTGTAGGCCGTGTTGGGAATGTTTTATTCCTTCGGTAGTGATTTTCCTTCTAATATTCTCTGTAAGGCTGGATTAGTAGCTACGTATTGTTTAAATTTGTTTTTATCCTGGAATATTTTGTTTTCTCCGTTGATAGTGAACAATAGCTTGGCTGGGTATAGTAGTCTGGGTTTGCATCCATGGTCTCTTAGTTTCTGCAGTACCTCTATCCAGGATCTTCTGGCTTTCATGGTTTCCATAGAGAAATCCGGTGTAAGCCTGATAGGTTTACCTTTATAAGTTACTTGACCTTTTTCCTTTGCAGCTCTTAAAATTTTTTCTTTAATATTTATGTTTTGTGTTTTGATTATTATATGGCGAGGAGATGTTTTTTTCTGATCCAGTCTATTCAGTGTTCTGTATGCTTCTTGAACCTTCATAGGAATATCGTTCTTTAGGTTGGGAAAGTTTTCTTCTATAATTTTGTTGAATATATTTTCTGGGCCTTTGATCTGCAGTTCTTCTCCTTCTTCAATCCCTATTATTCTTAGATTTGGTGTTTTTTTTTTTTGGAGGTGAATATAATGAGTGTTTTATTTTTTTTTTGTAATTTTATTAAATTATAAAAAGTTTCCATTTACGCCCCTCCTCCCAACGCCCTCCCACTCCCCCCTCCCTCTCCTCCTCCCTCTTTGTCCCCTAGGGAAGTCAGGGTCTCCTGCCCTGTGGGAAGTCCAAGTTCCTCCCCCCTCACTCCAGGTCCAGGAAGGTGAGCATCCAAACAGACTGGATCCCAAAAATCCAGTATATGCAGAGGAAACCAGTCCCAGTGTCATTGTCAATGGCTTCTCGGAAAGACTGCAGGCCAGCCACATTCAGAAAATCCGGCCACATTCAGAGACTCTGGTTGGATCACATGGTCGTTCAGTCACGGTCCATCTGGCCTTGGTAAACTCTCATTAGATCCGACCCCTTGTATCAGTGGGTGATAGTATCCCTCGCAGTCCTTCGTCATTTTCTTCCTCCTTTTGCTCCTCGTTTGGATCTTGGGGGGCTCAGTTCGGTGCTCCAACGCGGGCCTCCATCTGTATCGTCATCCAACGCCAGATGAGGGATCTATGGTGATAAGCAAAATATTCATCAGTATGGTCACGGGCCAAGGCCGGTTCAGGCACCCCCTCCTCTGTCCAGAGAACAATCTGGGGATCTCTCCTTGGACCTGGGATCCCATATATAATCAAGTTTCCTGTAAACTCTAATATGACTCCCTTAGTTGAAATATATTCTTCCCTGATCCCACATTCATCCTTCCTCCCTTCCCCCATCCCGGTCAACCGAGCTTTCTCCATTCCTCCCCTACTCCCTTCTCTCTAACCCTCTCCCCTTCCATCAACCCTCCCACCCCCCCCCCCATGCACCCAAGGTTACCTGGGACTCTTGACTATTTCCTACCTCCTGGCGGATAGGTAAATAATCTTCATCAGGTTCGTCTTCTTATTTAGCTTCTCTAGGATCACGAATAATAGGCTCAAAGACCTTTAGTTATGGTTAGAATCCACTTATGAGTGAATACATACCGTGTTCCTCTTTTTGGGTCTGGCTTACCTCACTCAGTAAAGCGTTTTCTATGTCCATCCATTTGCATGCAAAATTCAAGATGTCATTATTTTTTACCGCTGAGTAAAACTCTAATGTGTATATGTTCTACACCTTTTTTAACCATTCTTCTATTGAGGGGCACCTAGGCTGTTTCCAGGTTCTGGCTATTACAAATAGTGCTGCTATGAACATAGTTGAACAAACGCTTTTGTAGTATGTTTGGGCATCTCTAGGGTATATTCCCAAGAGAGGAATTGCTGGGTCCTGAGGGAGGTTGACTCCCAGTTTCCTGAGAAACCGCCACACTGATTTCCACAGTGGCTGCACAAGTTTGCATTCCCACCAACAATGGATGAGTGTTCCCCTTATTCCACATCCCCTCCAGCATAGGTTATCATTGGTGTTTTTAACTTTAGCTATTCTGACAGGTGTAAGATGGTATCTCAAAGTGGTTTTGATTTGCATTTCCCTGATCGCTAAGGAGGTTGAGCATGACCTTAAGTGTCTTCTGGCCATTCGAAGTTCATCTGTTGTGAATTCTCTGTTCAGATCAGTACCCCATTTTTTAATTGGGTTAATTAGAGTTTTAGTGTCTAGTTTCTTGAGTTCTTTGTATATTCTGGAGATCAGACCTTTGTCTGATGAGGGGTTGGTGAAGATCTTCTCCCAGTCAGAAGGCAGCCTTTTTGTCTTACTGATAGTGTCCTTTGCTTTACAGAAGCTTTTCAGTTTCAGCAGGTCCCATTTATTCATTGTTTCTCTTATTGTCTGTGCTGCTGGGGTCCTACTTAGGAAGTGGCCTCCTGTGCCTATATCTTGTAGACTACTTCCCACTTTCTCTTCTATCAGGTTCAAAGTGGACAGATTGATGTTGATGTCTTTAATCCATTTGGACTTGAGTTTTGTGCATGGTGATAGATATGGATCTATTTTCATTCTTCTACAGGTTGACATCCAGTTATGCCAGCACCATTTGTTCACGACTAACAGGTCTATTTAGATTGTTCACCTGGTCTTGGTTCAACTTTGGTATATGGTACTTATCTAAAAAAATGTCCATTTCTTTTACATTTTCCAACTTTGTGGCATATAAACTTTCGTAGTAAGATCTAATGATTCTCTGTATTTCCTCTGTGTCTGTGGTTATGTCCCCCTTTTCATTTCTGATCTTATTAATTTGCAAGTTCTCTCTCTGCCGTTTGATTAGTTTGGATAGGGGTTTGTCAATCTTGTTAATTTTCTCCAAGAACCAGCTTTTTGCTTCATTGATTCTTTGAATTGTTTTCTGTGTTTCTATTTTGTTGATTTCAGCCCTCAGTTTGATTATTTCCAGTCTTCTACTCCTCCTGGGTAAATCAGCTTCTTTTTTTTCTAGAGCTTTCAAGTGTGTTGTTAAGTCTCCAATGTGTGCTTTCTCTGTTTTCTTTAGGTGGGCACTTAGTGCTATGAACTTTCCTCTTAGCACTGCTTTCATTGTGTCCCATAGGTTTGAATACGTTGTGTCTTTGTTTTCATTATATTCAAGGAAGACTTTAATTTCTTTCTTTATTTCTTCCTTGACCCAGGGGTGATTTAGTAGTTGACTGTTCAACTTCCATGAGTTTGTTGGCTTCATGGGGGTACCATTGTTGTTGAATTCTAATTTTAATCCATGGTGATCTGACAAGACACAGGTGGTCACTAATATTTTTTTGTATCTGTGGAAGTTTGCTTTGTTACCAAGTATGTGGTCAATTTTCGAGAAGGTTCCATGAGCTGCAGAGAAGAAAGTATACTCTTTCCTATTTGGGTGGAGTGTTCTATAGATGTCTGTTAAGTCCATTTGATTCAGTACCTCCAGTAAATCTCTTATTTCTCTGTTAGGTTTCTGTCTGATTGACCTGTCCATTGGTGAGAGAGGAGTGTTGAAGTCTCCTACTATTAGTGTGTGTGGTTTGATGACTGCCTTGAGTTCTAGAAGAGTTTCTTTTACATATGTGGGTGCCTTTATATTAGGGGCATAGATATTCAAGATTGAGACTTCTTCCTGATGAATTGTTCCTGTTATGAGTATGAAATGTCCATCTCCATCTCTTCTGATTGATTTTAGTTTGAAGTCGATTTTGTTAGATATTAGAATGGCCACACCCGCTTGTTTCTTAGGTCCATTTGCTTGGAAAACCTTTTCCCAACCCTTTACTCTGAGTAGGTGTCTGTCTTTGTGGTTGAGGTGTGTTTCTTGTAAACAGCAGAATGTTGGATCCTGTTTTCGTATCCAATCTCTAAGTCTGTGCCTCTTTATAGGTGAGTTGAGACCATTGATATTAAGTGATATTAATGACCAGTGATCGATGACTCCGGTCATTTTTTTAGGTAGTAGCGTGTATGTGTTTTCCTTCTTTGAGTTGTGCTTGTGGAGGGTCGCTAAATGTCTGAGTTAATGTAGGCAGTGTTGGGAATGTTGGATTCCTTGGGTTGTGATTTTCCTTCTAGTATTCTCTGTAAGGCTGGATTAGTAGCTACGTATTGTTTAAATTTGTTTTTATCCTGGAATATTTTGTTTTCTCCGTTGATAGTGAACAATAGCTTGGCTGGGTAAAGTAGTCTGGGTTTGCATCCATTGTCTCTTAGTTTCTGCAGTACCTCTATCCAGGACCTTCTGGCTTTCATGGTTTCCATCGAGAAGTCTGGTGTAAGTCTGATAGGTTTACCTTTATAAGTTACTTGACCTTTTTCCTTTGCAGCTTTCAATATCCTTTCTTTAGTCTGAATGCTTTGTGTTTTGATTACTATATGACGAGGGGATGTTTTTTTCTGATCCAGTCTATTCGGTGTTCTGTATGCTTCTTGAACCTTCATAGGAATATCGTTCTTTAGGATGGGAAAGTTTTCTTCTATAATTTTGTTGAGTATATTTTCTGGACCTTTGAAATGCAATTCTTCTCCTTCTTCTACTCCTATTATTCTTAGATTTGGTTTTTTTATTGTGTCCCACAGTTCCTGAATGTTTTGTGATGAGAATTTGTTGGATTTGCTGTTTTCTTTGGACAGAGTGTTTAATTTCTCTATGGTGTCCTCAGAGTCTGAGATTCTTTCTTCTATCTCTTGTATTCTATTGGTTAAGCTTGTTTCTGAAGTCTCTGTTCGTTTACCCAGATTTTCCATAGCCAGCCGGCCCTCGGTTTGTGATTTCTTCATTGACTCCATTTCAGTTTTCAAATCTTGAACTGTTTCTATTACCTGTTTGATTGTTTTTTCTTGGTTTCCCAGAATTTCATTTACGGATTTACTCATTTCTTCAAACTTTTTGGTATATTTCTCTTCCATTTCTTTACTCATTTCCTCAATTTTTTTGTTATACTTATCTTCCATTTCTTTACGGCAGATTTTCACCTCCTGTTTAAGTTCCTCTATTATTTTCATAAAGAAGCGCTTAGAGTCAATTTCTTCTATTTCTTCTGGCGTAGGGTGTTCAATTCTTCTAGTTTCGAGCTCCCTGGATTCTGGCGGTGTCATGTTGCCTTTCAGGTTGTTGGAGGAATTCTTGCATTGGCGCCTGCCCATCTCTTCCACTCTGGATGAAACTCCTCAGCACTTTCTGGATAGAACTCCTCAGCACTCTCTGGGTAGGACTTCACAGCACTCTCTGGATAGAGCTCCTCAGCCCTCTCTGGGAAGAACTGCTCAGCAGGGCAACAGGGCTAGCTGGTCTTCCCAGGACTCAGGAGACAAAGGGCCCGCAGCAGTGAGGGGAGGGGAGGGGTCCCTTGGAACACCAAAGACCCTGCTGCAGATGCTGGGGGGGGGCTGTGCTCTCTTCCTGGGCAGTGGTGAGCACCCACTCACCTCTCTGGGAAGAACTGCTCAGCAGGGCAACAGGGCTAGCTGGTCTTCCCAGGACTCAGGAGACAAAGGGCCCGCAGCAGTGGGGGGAGGGGAGGGGTCCCTTGGAACACCGAAGACCCTGCCGCAGAAGCTGAGGGGGGGAGGGCTGTGCTCCCTTCCCAGACAGGCAGGCAGGCTGCCCAGGCTAGCACCCACTCACCTCTCTGGGAAGAACTGCTCAGCAGGGCAACAGGGCTAGCTGGTCTTCCCAGGACTCAGGAGACAAAGGGCCCGCAGCAGTGGGGGAGGGGAGGGGTCCCTTGGAACACCGAAGACCCTGCCGCAGAAGCTGAGGGGGGGAGGGCTGTGCTCCCTTCCCAGACAGGCAGGCAGGCTGCCCAGGCTAGCACCCACTCACCTCTCTGGGAAGAACTGCTCAGCAGGGCATCAGGGCTAGCTGGTCTTCCCAGGACTCAGGAGACAAAGGGCCCGCAGCAGTGGGGGGAGGGGAGGGGTCCCTTGGAACACCGAAGACCCTGCCGCAGAAGCTGAGGCGGGGAGGGCTGTGCTCCCTTCCCAGACAGGCAGGCAGGCTGCCCAGGCTAGCACCCACTCACCTCTCTGGGAAGAACTGCTCAGCAGGGCAACAGGGCTCTAGATTTGGTTTTTTTATTGTGTCCCAGATTTCCTGAATGTTTTGTGAAGAGAATTTGTTGGATTTGCCGTTTTCTTTGACCAGAGCATTTATTTTCTCTATGGTATCTTCTGATTCCGAGATTCGTTCTTCTATCTCTTGTATTCTATTGGTTATGCTTGATTCTGTAGTCTCTGTTCGTTTACCTAGGTTTTCCATATCCAGCCGGTTCTCCGTTTGTGTTTTCTTCATGCCTCCATTTCAGTTTTCCATTCTTGCACTGTTTCCTTTACTTGTTTGATTGTTTCTTCTTGGTTTCTCAGGGTCTCATTCACAGATTTACTTATTTCTTCAAACTTTTTGTTATATTTCTCATCCATTTCTATACTCATTTCTTCAAACTTTTTGTTATATTTCTCATCCAATTCTTTAAGGGAGTTATTCATATCCTGTTTAAGGGACTCTATTGCTTTCATAATGGCACTTTTTTCCACTTCTTCTGGGTTAAGGTGTTCAAGCCCTTCTGTTGTAGGGTCCTTGGGATCTGGTGTTTTCATGTTGTTTTTCAGATTGTTGGATGAGGTCTTGCCTTGGCGTCTGCCCATCTCTTACTTCAAATGTTCTCTATTGGAACTTCTGTTACCGGGTCAGGTTCCCTTCTTGGGCAGGGACTTCACTGACAGAATGCCCACCTTTCCTCAGGCAGGCTATTGAAGCAAAGGCACTCACTCTTTCCTGGATGCGCTTACAATGCAGGCTCAGCTTGCAAGGCAGCTGAGCTGGGGAAAATTTTATGGCCCCAGGGGGAAGGGAGAAATATAGGAATTCGTACCTGGATGGGAGCTGGGATGGCAGGTGGGAGGGGGTAGCCAGCACTGCAGGGCGACCTGGGCGACTGTGGGGTCGGGGAACGCCAAAGCTCTTCCTCACCAGGACCCTGTCAAGGCCCGAAGCAAACTTACCTCTCCGATATCCCTCTGCTAGAAGTCAGGGCCCCTGCTGGTCAGGAATGTGGCTGAGCTGGCACCTGGTCCACCTGTCCTCAGGGAGGCCTTTAAGACCCAGGAACTGCCTCGAGCCGGGCTGCGCCTACAGCCCAGGCCCAGCTTGCAAGGCAGCTGAGCTGGGGAAATTTTATGGCCCCAGGGGGAAGGGAGAAATATAGGAATTCGTACCTGGATGGGAGCTGGCATGGCAGGCGGGAGGGGGTAGCCAGCACTGCAGGGCGACCTGGGCGTCTATGGGGTCGGGGAACACCCAAGCTCCTCCTCACCAGGACCCTGCCACGGCCCGAAGCAAACTCACCCCACCGATGGTCCTCTGCTAGAAGTCAGGGCCCCTGCTGGATGGGAGCCAGGATGGCAGGCAGGAGGGGGTAGCCAGCACTGCAGGGCGACCTGGGCGTCTATGGGGTCGGGGAACGCCCAAGCTCCTCCTCGCCGGGACCCCCACCGATGGTCCTCTGCTAGAAGTCAGGGCCCCTCCTGGATGGGAGCCAGGATGGCAGGCAGGAGGGGGTAGCCCCACATTTTTCCTTACCTAAGTTTTCTTTGGCCTTTTGATTTAAACTTGACAATATTTCATTGCTTTTGTTCTTTGTTTCTCCAACCCCTTTATTCTTTCACAAATTTTGTACACATTCTTGATTGGTGTACATTTGTGGAAAGTAAAGTCACATTATATGAATTTGTTTTTTCTGAAATGTATGACTGCAATTAAACTATAGTATTCATTTTCTTTAAAATGGTAGACCTTCACAAATTTTATTCAGAATGTCTCTTATATGATCAGTTTCTTTTTCTTTCTTTCTTTTTGGTTCCATTTCGTTCTGGTGAACATTTTTTTGTGTATGTGATCAGTTTCTTAAGTTTTGTTTTTGGTACAGTTTCTATGGAGAGACTCTTTTTTTTAATCTTAGATGCCTGCCTCTGTCCATTTATTGGCATATATGTGTGTTCCAGTTGTTGCTATCTTCATATTTGAATCTTTCCTACTAAAATCTTAATTTTGATGTGTCTTTTGCCTAGAGATCATTTCTTTACTTCTTTATTTTTTTATGATTTGTTTTTGTTTTTATTAATCTTAGATAGACTTAACTTATTGGATAGAAAGAAGGTTTCATGTATCTTGGCAGGTGGTTCAGCACATATTTATTTTGTGGGTGACCTGAGATCAGATAGTAACACTCAAGTTGGGAGGTTAATAAATCTCTACTATTCCCAATCCAGCAGGTCTGACAACCTCCTTTTCTGTATGTCACCTGTATACATATGCAAGACATTCTCTCTCATACACAAACATACACAAGAAATAGCAGTAATTTGTTTTCAAAGGTGTCTGTGACTTATAAAGTTGGATCAAAGCAAGTTGCTTTACACGTACCCTGACTCTTCAAAAATCCGTTCTTTTGAAATTTCTTTTAAAAAGTTTTCATTTCCTCACTGTGATGCAGACTTAGATTCAATCACCACTGGTAGGTAACAAAATGTTATCTAAGTTATCCTAAAACACATTATTTTTTTTATCATAGGAGAATGAGATGTTTTGGTAATCAAAATTATTTTCTACAAAGTAAAAACATGAGAAGACTTCAAGTGAAACTTCTGAATTTTTTAGAACAGCCCTTCTCACCCAACCCATTTTCTATCATTGGTTAAGGAGAGAACTGGAGTGTATAGGATGCCAGTGATTTCTTGGAGTTTGATTTTGATGAGTATCTGTAGTTCTTGTTTAATGGGCCAGAATATATATTTGTAGATCTGTGTTTGTGTCTAGTTCTTTTTTTTCAAAGTTTATTAAATTATGAAAGTTTCCATTTCTACCCCTCCTCCCAACACCCTCCCACTCCCCACTCCCCCTCCTCCTCCCTCTTCGTCCCTTAGGGCAGTCAGGGTTTCCTGCCCTGTGGGAAGTTCAAGTTCCTCCCCCCTCCCTCCAGGTCCAGGAAGGTGAGTATCCAAACAGACTGGATCCCCAAAATCGAGTATATGCAGAGGAAACAAGTCCCAGTGTCATTGTCAATGGCTTTTCAGAAAGGCTCCGGGCCAGCCACATTCAGAGAATCTGGCCACATTCAGAAAATCTGGTTGGATCTCGTGCTCGTTCAGTCCCAGTCCAACTGGCCTTGGTGAACTCTCATTAGATCAGTCCCCTTGTATCAGTGGGTGATTGCACCCCTCGCGGTCCTGAGTTTTTTTTTCATTTTCTTCCTCCTTCTGCTCCTCATTTGGACCATGGGGGGGCTCAGTCCGGTGCTCCAATGTGGGTCTCTGTCTGTATCGCCATCCATTGTCGGATGAAGGATCTATGGTGATAAGCAAAATCTTCATCAGTATGGTTATAGGCCAAGGCTGGTTCAGGCACCCTCTCCTCTGTCCAGAGAACAATCTGGGGATCTCTCCTTGGACCTGGGATCCCATTTATAATCAAGTCTCTTGTAAACTCTAAAATGACTCCCTTAGTTGAGATATATTCTTCCCTGATCCCATATCCATCCTTCCTCCCTCCCCCCATCTCAGTCCCCCAAGTTTTCCCCATTCCTCCCCTACTCCCTTCTCTCTAACCCTCTCCCCTTCCAACATCCCTCCCACCCATCCCCCCATGCACCCTAGGTTACCTAGGACATCTCATTCTCCTATGATCAAAAAATAATGTGTTTTAGGATAACTTAGATAACATTTTGTTACCTACCAGAGGTATGGGGAGAGTGGACAGCCTTGTCTTGTTCTTGATTTCAATGGAATGACTTTGAGTTTCTCTCCATTCAGTTTGATGTTAGCTGTCAGCTTGCTGTAAATAGCTTTTATTATATTTAGGTATGATCCTTGTATCCCCAATCTCTCCAACACCTTTATCATAAAGGAATGTTCGATTTTGTCAAATGCTTTTTCAGCATCTAATGAGATGATCATATGGTTTTTTTCTTTCAGTTTATTTATATGATGGATTACATTGATGGATTTGCGTATGTTGAACCAGCCCTGCATCTCTGGAATGAAGCCTACTTTATCATAATGGATAATTTTTCTAATGTGTTCTTGGAATCGGCTTGCCAGGATTTTGTTGAGAATTTTTGCATCGATGTTCATGAGTGAGATTGGCCTGTAGTTCTCTTTCTTAGTTGTGTCTTTATGTGGTTTTGGTATCAGGGTAACTGTAGCTTCATAAAAAGAGTTTGGCAATAACTCTTCTGTTTCTATATTGTGAAATACCTTAAGGAGTATAGGTATCAACTCTTCTTGAAAGTTCTGGTAGAATCCTGCATTGAAACCATCTGGACCTGGGCTTTTTTTGGTTGGGAGGTTCTTGATAACCGCTTCTAATTCTTCGCGACTAATAGGTCTATTTAGATTGTTCACCTGGTCTTGATTTAACTTTGGTAAATGGTATTTATCTAAAAACCAATCCGTTTCTCATACATTTTCCAACTTTGTGGCATATAAACTTTCGTAGTAAGATCTAATGATTCTCTGAATTTCCTCTATGTCTGTTGTTATGTCCCCCTTTTCATTTCTGATCTTATTAATTTGAGTGTTCTCTCTCTGCCGTTTGATTAAATTGAATAGGGGTTTGACAATCTTGTTGATTTTCTCCAAGAACCAACTTTTTGTTTCGTTGATTTTTTGGATTGTTTTCTGTGTTTCTATTTTGTTGATTTCAGCCCTCAGTTTGATTATTTCCAATCTTCTACTCCTCCTAGGAGAGTCTGCTTCTTTTTTTTCCAGAGCTTTCAGGTCTACAAGAGCTAGTTCCAGGACAGGCACCAAAGCTACAGAGAATCCCTGTCTCAAAAACAAATAAAATAAAATAAAATAAAATAAAATAATGCATTTGAGCCAATGCAGTTTCAGGAAAAGGATTTGCATATGGAGCATTTCTTCTGTCCTCAGACCACAATAGGAAGAATAAATTATTGTGTACACTGCAAGGGGCACAGCATATGCAATCAGCTGTTGCCTGATTGAGACACCACTATGAAAATGGCCTGATTGTGGTAGCAGGAGTGGTTTGTAATTGCCCAGCATGTATAAATTAATGTCATGTGAATGAACACAGACCAGATTGTGTGGGTGTCCAGATTAGGAAGGTTATCTTGAGTCAAGGAACATTGAATTTGCAATTAGGCAACTATCCTCTGCATATATGATTGATCTTTTTTTTGGGATATTTACTGAGCTCTACAATTTTCTTTTCTTCACTCCCTGCCTCTCCACTCCCCTCTTCAACACTCTCCCAAGGTCCCCATGCACCCAATTTACTCAGAAGATCTTGTCTTTTTATACTTTCTACTTCTCATGTTGATTAGAACTCTAAGTCCCTCTTAGCATCCTCATTTTTGCCTAATGTCTGGAATTGTGGTTTGTAGGCTGGCTTTCTTTGCTTTATGCTTAAAAAAAACCTATGAGTGAGTACATGTGATAATTATCTTTCTGTGTCTGGGTTACCTCACTTAAAATAGTGTTTTTTTAATTCCATCCATTGTCCTGCAAAATTCAAGATGTCATTATTTTTTCTGCTGTGTAGCACTCCACTGTGTAAATGTACCACATTTTTCTTATCCATTCTTCAGTTGAGTGGCATTTAGGTTATTCCCAGGTTCTGGCTATGACAAACAAAGCTGCTATGAACATAGTTGAGCACATGTCCTTGTGGCACAATTGAGCATCCTTTGGTTATATACCCAAAAGTAGTATTACTGGGTCTTGAGAAAGGTTGTTTCCTAATTTTCTGAGAAATTGCCACACTGACATCCAAAGGGACTGTACCAGCTTGCATTCCCACCAGCAATGAGGAGTGTTCCCCTTTCCCCACAACCTCTCCAGCATAAGTTGTCTTCATAGTTTTTGACCTTGGCCATTCTTACAGGTGTTAGATGGAATCTCAGAGTTGTTTTGATTTGCATTTTTCTGACTACTAAGGATATTGAACATTTCCTTAAGTGTCTTTCAGCCTGTTTAGTTTCCTCTATTGAGAGTTCTCTGTTTAGGTCTTTACTCCATTTTTTTTATAGGATTATGTGTTCTTTTGGTGTCCAATTTCTTGAATTCTTTGTATATTTTGGAGATCAGACCTCTGTCTAATGTGGGGTTAGTAATGATCTCCTATTCTATAGGTTCTTGTTTTTTTTTTTTGCTTTACAAAAAACTATTTAGTTTCAGGAGGTTCCATTTATTAATCGTTTCTCTCAGTGTCTGTGCTGCTGGGGTTATATTTAGGAAGAGGTCTCCTGTGCCAATGCCTTCAAGTATACGTCCCACTTTCTAGTCTATAAGTTTCAGTGTGGCTGGCTTTATGTTGAGATTTTTGATCAATTTGGACTTGAGTTTTGTGCATGGTGATAGATATCAGTCTATTTTAATATTTCTACTGGTTGATATCTAGTTATGCCAGCACGATTTGTTAAATATGCTTTCATTTTTTCATTTGATATTTTTTGCTTCCTTGTCAAATATCAGATATTCAAAGATATGTGGATTGATATCTGGGTCTTCTTTTCAGTTCCATTGGTCCTCCTGTCTGTTCTTATGCCAATACCAGGCTGTTTTCAGTACTGTAGCTCTGTAGTAAAGGTTGAAGTCAGGGATAGTGATGCTTCCAGAAGTTCTTTTATTGTATAGGATTGTTTTGGCTATCTTGGGTTTTTTTTTTGTTTTTTGCATATGAATTTGAGTACCATTCTTTCAAAGTCTTTGAAGAATTTTGATGGGACTTTGATGGGCATTGTATTCAATCTGTAGATTGCTTTTGGTAGGAGATATATGATCGATCTTGCTTGACAGAGGTATGTCGGCTCAGAGATTTGAAAAACAGGCCATTGACTAGCTCTATATGTTACAGATCTCAGCAGTCAACATATGTATATGGGCACCATCAATCTATCTCTTGTTAATGGCATCCTCTCTCCTAGGGAAGGGCCTACTCTTCCTTAAAGTCAATATAGAAAATTTTATTTAATCTTAAAAGTGCACTTTTTTGGTGTATTAAGACAGGGTTTCTCTGTAGCTTTGGAGCCTGTCCTGGAACTAGCTCTTGTAGGTCAGGCTGGCCTCAAACTAACAAAGATCCACCGGCTTTTGCCTCCTGAGTGCTGGGATTAAAGGCGTGCATCACCACTGCCCAGCTAAAAGTACATTATTATCATCACCTTAAAAATCGCTTTTTGGTATCAGTTTCAAATACTTTCTTTAAGTGTATTGCTCTTATCTCTATTTGTTTCTGTTCTCCAGTGTTTCTAAGTCATTGATAGTTTCATTTCACTTCTTTCAAATTATATTGATTTCTATGCAGAGCAATGTCTCCTATACTTTAGGCTTGCCTCATGCTATGTAATTGAGAATTAATTTGAACACCTAATCCTGCCTCTGCTGCTCTGTTCTGTGAAGACAGTCCTCCAACTCCTTCCAGGTTTGTCCTTTACTAGTCAGTGAGAAAGAAAAATAGAGCAGTTAATGAGTGTCTGCTGATCTTTCTGGCTTTTGTTGGGGACTTGGAAATGAAGAGGGATTGGTATAGAAATTGAATTCATTGACCAACTTTGAAGTTGGTGGCGACACAGTGCAGGAAGTGAGAGGTTGGCCTGAGGGAGAGAGCTTTCCTCCTTCAACTGAGATTACTGATGTGGAATCAGCAGTCAATTGTGATGCTGTATGACTGTCCCAATTGATCATTGTTTGCAGTTCACAGACAATGCCAATCTGGATATGGGCCTGACCTTATCTTCAAACCTAATTGTGATATTTACAATAGTTCATCGAAAATAGATGATCTGTGTAAAATGTGGCCCTGCTTAATAGGACTGTTACTTTTCTGGATTAAGATTTTCATCTTTAGGGAAAATACATGAGAAGTATTAATTGTGCTCTAATACAAATCAGTCTCTGGAGCACATGGTCATAAAGCCTGTTTCAACTTTTCAAAATAATTTTTGAGATTAAAACTACATCATATTCACATTGTCTTTGCTCCCTCCAAGCCCTAACATGATCTTGATTGTTTTCTAATTCATGGTCTGCTTTTCTTTAGCAACAGTTACAAAGTAATCACAGTTACACAGGAACAGTGATTACATTATATGTGACCTGTGTCTTTAGGATTTCCCATCTCTGGGGAAATGGGATGGCTGCACTGGAAAGTGAGTGTGCAATGGAATCTGCTTGCAAAGGACCCTGTACTTTGGATGAGGAACAGAATGTGCTCTAGGAGAGTGGAATAATGTGTACTAAATACAAACTTCCTAATCTAGGGCCCTGTCTGCTGGGCTGGGAGGGCAGAACTGGAAGGATTGTGCTGACTGAGTCATTTGATCTCTAATCCTCCTATACAGAAGCTGCTAAAATTGAGAAGCCCAGCTGGGTGGCCCTAGCCAGTGAGGGATTCTGGGAAGGGTTAGGAATCAAGAGTACTAGTGGCGGACAGTTGTGGGTTCTTTCCATGATTCTATTCTGCCTCTGCAGTAGGAGTAGTAAGGAAGATCACAAGCTATACCATGGTGAGTGTTGAGTGTTCAGATCTGTTGAACTGTCATTTCTGCTGTGACTTGGACTGATCATGAGACAGACTCTAGTTTTGTTGGTCCATGTGGTTCATGTTGGCAGTGGCCCTTGTGCTCTGAGCTTCCCTGTATATGAATTTATTGGGGCAGGGGTGACTCTGGAAATTCAGAATATGATGGTGATTGTCCAGAGTACACACATGGGCACACACTTGGTGTGCAGTGGGAAGAGAGATAAGAAAACTGAAGGTCTAGATTCCAGAAGTTCTCAATATTGCATTCCAATTTCAGATATGTGTTATAAAGATTACAAATATTTTAGGCACTGGTAGGAAATGATGATATTGATCTTCTTCTTGCAATGCATGATTAGAATGCTTTTATTATGATGCTGCCACTAGCTGCAGTGGTGTGATGCAGTAAAGCTTAGTTCCAGGCGACAAAGGAGTTTCTGATCTGCAGACATTTCTCAGATGTGTATTGTGTTGGGCACTACAATTTCTTTGTATCTATGGATGTTTGCTTTGTTACCAATTATGCGATCATTTTTTGAGAAGGTTCCATGAGATGCTGAGAAGAAGGTATAATCTTTTCTGTTTGGGTGGAATGTTCTATAGATATCTGTTAAGATCATTTGATTCATTACATCTGTTAGTTCTCTTATTGATCTGTTACGTTTCTGTCTGGTTGACCTGTTCATTGACGAGAGAGTAGTGTTGAAATCTCCTACTATTAGAGTGTGGGTTTTGATATATGCTTTGAGTTCTAGTAATGTTTCTTTTACATATGTGTGTGCTTTTATATTAGGGGTATAGATATTCAGGATTGAGAATTGTTCCTGTTATGAGAATAAAGTGTCCTTCTCCATCTCTTCTGATTGATTTTAGTTTGAAATCAATTTTGATAGATATTAGTATAGCCACATCTGCTTGTTTCTTTGGACCATTTGATTGGAAAACCTTTTCCCAACCCTTTACACTGAGATAGTGTCTGTCTTTGAGTTTGAGGTGTGTTTCTTGTAAGCAGCATAATGTTGGATCCTGTTTTCATATCCATTCTCAAACCTGTGCTTTTTTAATGAGTGAATTGAGTCCATTGATATTAAGTGATATTAATGATCGGTGGTTGCTAACTCTGGTTATTTTTTCTGGTGGTGGTGTTTGTGTGTTTTCCTCCTTTGAGTTGTGCTGGTGGAGGGTTGTCAGATGCTTGTGTTATTATGGGTGTTGTTGGATTCCTGGTTTTTGGTTTTTCTTCTAGTATTTTCTGTAAGGCTGGGTTTGTGGCTATGTATTGTTTAAATCTGTTTTTGTACTGGAATATCTTGTTTTCTCCATCGATAGTGAATGCAAGCTTTGCTTTGCTGGGTATAGTAGTCTGGGCTTGTATCCATGGTCCCTTAGTGTCTGCAGCACATCTATCCAAGACCTTCTGGCCTTCATGGTTTCCATTGAGAAGTCAGGTGTAATTCTGATAGGTTTCCCTTTATATGTTACTTGACCTTTTTCCCTTGCAACTCTTAATATTCATTCGTTATTCTGTATGTTTTGTGCTTTGATTTATTATATGGTGAGGGGATGCTTTTTTTTAATCCAGTCTTTTTGTTGTTCTGTATGCTTCTTGAACTTCCATAGGAAAATCCTTCTTTAGGTTGGAAAAGTTTTCTTATAAAATTTTGTTGGATATATTTTCTGGGCCATTGAGCTGTAATTCTTCTCCTCCTTCTACCCCTATTATTCTTAAGTTTGGTCTTTTTTTTTTTTGAAAGTAATTTTATTAAATTATAAAAGTTTCCATTTCCGCCCCTCCTCCCAACACCCTCCCACTCCCCCCACTCCCTCTCCTCCTCCCTCTTCGTCCCTTAGGGCAGTCAGGGTTTCCTGCCCTGTGGGAAGTTCAAGTTCCTCCCCCCCTCCCTCCAGGTCCAGGAAGGTGAGTATTCAAACAGACTGGATCCCCAAAATCCAGTATATGCAGAGGAAATAAGTCTCAGTGTCATAGTCAATGGCTTTTCAGAAAGACTTCGGGCCAGCCACATTCAGAGAATCCGAGAATCTGGTTAGATCACGTCCTCCTTCAGTCCCAGTCCAACTGGCCTTGGTAAACTCTCATTAGATCAGTCCCCTTGTATCAGTGGGTGATAGCATCCCTCGCAGTCCTTATTTCCTTTTTCATTTTCTTCGTCCTTCTGCTCCTCATTTGGACCATGGGGGGCTCAGTCCGGTGCTCCAATGTGGGTCTCCGTCTGTATCACCATCCATCATCGGATGAAGGTTCCCTCTGGTCTTGCCTTCTTTGCTCACGTTCTCTTTCCTTCTGCTTCTTGTTTGGACCTAGGGAGTTAAGTCCAGTGTTCCAATGTGGGTCTCTGTCTCTATCTGGCAATGGATGGAGATAGAGACGAAAATGATTTTTAATGTAACTTTTGTGAGTATGATGAGGAAATGAAAATTCCCTTAAAGAAATCGAGGAAAACACAAACAAAAAATTGGAAGACATCAATAATTCTCTCAAAGAAACCCAAGAAACCACAAAAGCATTTGTTCAACTATATTCATAACAGCACTATTTGTAATAGCCAGAACCTGGAAACAACCTAGGTGTCCCTCAATAGAAGAATGGTTAAAAAAGGTGTGGAACATATATACATTAGAGTTTTACTCAGCGGTAAAAAAAAAAGATGTCAATCTTGAATTTTGCATGCAAATGGATGGAAATATAAAACGCTTTACTGAGTGAGGTAAGCCAGACCCAAAAAGAGGAATATGGTATGTATTCACTCATATGTGGATTCTAACCATAATTAAAGGTCTTTGAGCCTATTATTCGTGATCCTAGAGAAGCTAAATAAGAAGGTGAACCTGATGAAAATCATGTAGCTATCTGCCTGGAGATTGGAAATAGACAAGAGTCCCAGGTAACCTCGGATGCATGGGGGGGAGGGTTGTTGGAAGGGGAGAGGGTTAGAGAGAAGGGAGTAGGGGAGGAATGGGGAAAGTTTGGTGGACTGGGATGGGGGGAGGGAGGAAGGATGGATATGGGATCAGGGAAGAATATATCTCAACTAAGGGTGTCATTTTAGGGTTTACAAGAGACTTGATTATAAAGGGGATCCCAGGTCCAAGGAGAGATCCCCAGATTGTTCTCTGTACAGAAGAGAGGGTGCCTGAAACGGCCTAGGCCCATAGCTATACTGATGAATATTTTGCTTATCACCATAGAACCTTCATCTGGCGATGGATGGAGATAGAGACAGAGACCCACATCGGAACACTGGACTTAACTCCCTAGGTCCAAACGAGAAGTTTGGTCTTTTTATGATGTCCCAGATTTCCTGGATGTTTTGTATTAGGAATTTGTTGGATTTGTTATTTTCTTTAATCATAGAGTTTATTTCCTCTATAGTTTCTTCAGTTTCTGAGATTCTTTCTTCTATCTCTTGTATTCTGTTGGTTATGCTTGTCTCTGTAGTTCCTGATCAATTACCCAGATTTTCCATATCCAGTCTTCCCTCGGTTTCTGTTTTCTTCATTACCTCCATTTCATCTTTCAAGTCTTGATTACCTGTTTGATTGCTTTATCTTGGTTTTCTTGAGTATCTTTGAGAGATTTCTTCTAACTTTTTGTTTGTCTTCTCCATTTCTTTGTAACAGTTTTTCACCTCCTGTTTAAGGTCCTCTATTATTTTCATAATGTTACGTTTAAAGTTGATTTATTCTACTTCTTCTTGAATAGGGTGTTCAAGTCTTCTTGTTGTGTGATCCCAGGAATCTGGTGTTGTCATGTTGCTTTTCAGGTTGTTGAAGCAATTCTTGCATTGATGCCTGCCCATCTCTTCCTTCAAATGCAGCCAGGATAGTCTTGGCGTCTTGGTTCAATCTATGCTGTGATTGACTCTGGGTGGATCTCCTCAGTGCAGGAACAGGAACTGTTACCCTCTGGGTGGATAGCCTCAGTGCAGGAGCAGGAACTGTTCCTGGGTCAAGGACCTTGCTGGCAGTCGGTCATGCTTGTGGGGTTGGGGTGGGGTGGGGTAGCAGGGATGCTTGGAACAAAAAAGCCCCTGCAGCAGGAGCTGAGGGGCCCAGTGCTTCTTTCCCAGACTTTCCTCCCTGCCCAGGGATTGCACCCACTCACAGGTCTATAAGGTTGTCCTCAGCACAGGCACAGGACTCTTGAAGTTCCAAGGACCCTGCAGAAAAAAGGGCAAACATGGGGGGAGGGGAGGGTCTTGAGAAATCAAGAAGTCCCTGCAGCAGGAGCTGGAGGTGCCCTGGAGAACATGGCCATAAAGCTTGTTACAGTTTCTTAACATAATTTTTAGAAATTATAATTACATCATTTCTACCACACATTTTTCTGCCTCCTAGTCCAAATGATTCAGATATTCCAGGGTAAACCTTGACTTCACAGTAAGAAGGCAAAGAGGGAGGGAAATTTGTGTTCTAATGCTGTCCAGATTTTATTATGGAGTAGTGATACAGAGGTCCTTTTGTAAAAATCGGAGTTCACTGTCCACGTATTTCAAGAAATCATAATCACAGTTCAGAAAGCAGGGGTAGGAAGGAAGCTTAAAATTTTCTAGCTTGTTTGTAGTTGTGGTTGCTAATGTGAAATTAGTTAAACAGTTATTTCTGAAAGATAAGTTGCCATTTCTTGATCTCCACAGACTATATTCCTTTGCCAGCGGTTTGACATAGCCACGTTGAAATGTTAGGTCTGCACCTAGAATAGAGATTAATGAAGGGTCCTTTTCTCCTTATAGGCCTTCAGTACCACTTTAAACTTTCCTGCTTCCTATGGACCCCAGAATCACTTAGCAACAAAGGTCATAGCTCCTAAAATATTTTTGATGTTTTTGGTCTCCTGTCAATGATGGAATTGCTAAGAACTTCAGTAACATTTCTGCCTTTTTGTCTAGAAAGCTGTTGCAAAAAGGAATGGTGGGCTGTGTTCCTGGTGGCTCCCTGGCTAGTTTACACCCAAAATAATTATATGGAAACTGTATTCATTTAAACACTGCCTGGCCCATTAGTTCTAGCCTCTTATTGGCTAACTCTCACATCTTGACTAACCCATACCTACTAATCTGTATGCCACCATGAGGATTTTCCCATTTCAAAACATTTAAGTAAAATCTGTCTCAGATATAATTAATTCATTGTGTATTAGTTAATCCCAGAGGTAGTCAGTTTGACTCCCAAAAATAGCATCTCAACAGCCAAGACAAACAAAACGAGACAAAAATTATTGCTTGCAGGAGGCACAAAGTGCACAGCAGTAATTTTCAAAGCAGTGTTTTTTTGTTAACAAAGGAAGAATGGGGATTTTACTTAGGATGTCTGAACTTACTCATATGTTTTCCTTTTCCTTAAGCATGCTCAGTTAATAAATCCACTACCGAACATGAATACAATGTAAAAACAGATAATAGGGACATTCTTACCTCAAAGTCATGTAGGAACATATATGAGTTAGACAAATGATAGAAAAAAATGCCTCTGGCATGTTCATATGATACCATAAGGTCTTAGTTGAAAATCAAGTAGATGACACTGTGAAAAGTTGATTGTTAATCTTGATGCTTGATCTAAAAGATAACTGTACCAAAACCATAATTCTCACAGATACAAAACATGGAGAACACAAAGCCAGAAAACTTCAAGGAAAAGTCACTCACCTAACAGCCCTCTATACATTGCTTCTGAAAGAATGGTTATGGTGATCTCTATTAATCTCAGAACAAAGCTGCTTTTGCTCTGTGCAGGGTGGCAATGCAGAAGGCCACAGCTGCTGCCATAGAAGACAAGGAGTCCATTTTAACTAGACCTGCCTTGTTGCCTCTCTCAGGGTTGTGACATTACTGTAGAGAATTTCATCCTTTATTTTTTCTAACCTTAAAATTATTTAGTTATATGGTGTTTTGCATGAATATGCCTGTGCACAGTACCTACAGAGGGCAGAAGAAGGGATGAGATACCTGGGACTGGATTTAGAACAGATGGTGAGCTAGCATGCAGGGTCCAGGAATGCATTCAGGGTCCTCTGTAATAGCACCCAGTTCTCTAATTGCTGAGCCAACTATCTAGCTGCTCTGTTTAATTTAAAATTAAGCCCCAAAAATGTTAATTAAAAGAAGTTACATTACGTTTGGGGTTTATTTGTTCATTTCATCCCTGCCACAAATCCCTTCCAACTTCATCCTTGTTAAGCATGGGTAAATAAGTATGCTGATTCATGAATTAATTCACTGCTTCCATTTTTGGTGGTTGTGTATGTAAGGATAAAGGACTGACTACTTTTCACTGGATAAACCGTTAGGGAGCTGGTCCCTTCCTAAGACTAATTCTGTCAAATGGAGGAGAAATCTACTTTTGAATCAACATTAGGTTTCTGACCCTGACTAGGCATCCTTGGACAGTGTGGTAGTCCATTCTTTTAGTACCAGTAATCTTGACACAGAGGCAGGAAGATCACTGCAATTTATGGTCTTTGATACATAGTCTACATACATGCATACACATACACACACACACACACACACACACACACATAGGAAAAGAAGAATACTGAGTTACAAGAAAAGGATCACTGGAAAACTGGAACAATAAAGGGCCTCTTAAATGCATTCCAAGTGTCTGCTACTGCTGCCCATATAATCACTTTCAAAAATAAATATAGTCAAACATAAGCACATGCCATTAATTCCAGTCTCTGGGAGAAACAGAAATTTGACAGTGGGTAAACACCTTATCATATGACCTATAGTGCCCATCATGAGCTGGGTATTATCAGATCTATCAAGTTATAAAGTAGGACATATACAGCTGCAATCTTTCATCAAATGCAAGTGGTATATAAGAGATCAGGACCAAGCAGAAGCAAAGGCACAAAGAAGCTACATGAGTAAGTGGCCAGATGCCAATCATTTCTACTCCTGTTACAATGCCTTCTGCTGTTAAACATACACCTATAGCCTATTCCATATGATTGGTTGAATATGGAAGAGAAGCCTAGGACCTGGCTGATGGCTCTATACATCGTGCTGGAACCAACCAGAATTAGACAGCTGCAGGATTGCAACCCCTTACTGGGATAACACTGAAAGATACTTGTAAAGGGAAATCTTCACTGTGGGCAGAAGTTCAAACAGTAGACATTTTCATACAGTTTATTTGGAAGAATTGACCTAATGTGCAACTAGCAATTCCCTGACTGATGGACTCTATCCTGTGGGTTGGCTGGATAGTCAGGGATTAGTAAAGGGCATGATTAGAAAATTAGTGCGACAAGAAATCTGAGGAAGAAGAATGTGGATAATCTCCAGAAATGGGAAAAGTGTATAAAGATCCTTGTATTCCATGCAAATATGATGAAAAGGTGACTTCAGCTGAGGAGGAGTTCAAAACTCAAGCCGACAGGATGACTCTTCTTTTAGAACTTGAAGCTGTAAGGGTCAAGCTTGTAAACTTGAAGCTTTAATTTGTGTCACACCTTCTGCTGGAAGGACAATAGAAGAGAAAAGGTGGGGTGTCATTTCTGTCTCTATTAGGGGGCCTTGATTACCAGCCTCAGTACCCCCATAGAGCTCCGAAATGGATATCTACAGCAGGGGAGGATTTGAATGTAAAATTAAACTTAAGAACATTACTTCTGTGTCTTCTTTATTTTTCATGCAAGAGGAAAAAAATGAAGTGAAGGAAGAACATAGAAGAGAAAGAATAAGGAGAAGAGTAAGGAGAAGAACGGAGATTTAGTGGAAAATGTAGAAATAGTGAGGAGAAGAAAAAGAAGAGTAAGAATAAGGGCAGATCTCCATGAGGTTTCTAGTTTTTACAGACATAGGTGGAAAACCCATAGGCAAGGAAAATGATAACAGGTATATCAAAATCACAAAAGCAACCGGTAGAACTTGACAAGGCAGTACACCAGAACAGGTGTCCTGACCCAGGAAAGAACCAGCATTCAAGGGAAAATATCTGACTTTCTAAACCATTAGATAAAGTTACTAGATGTGATTTATTGGTAGGCCATGACCTCACGGTGATATACAGATTAATGGAGATGGGTTATATTAATATGTAAGTGTTAGCCAATAAGAAGTTAGAGCTAATGGGCCAAGCAGTGTTGTAATTAATATTTTCTGTGTAATTATTTTTGGATTTAAGGTAGCTGAGTGGCTGGGAAGGACAAGTGGCCCTTTTTTTTTGAACAAATTGGTGCCCACATAGCCAACTAAATCCATGTAAAACCTGAGAGGGCTTGAAAACGAATTCCAGGAAAAAAACATCGAGAGGTTTAACACAGCGTGTTGCTGTTTCCTGATGGCATGCCACACCTCCTTTAAGAGAGGTTTTCCTGACTCAGCAGCAGCAGCAGGAAAAAAAGATGCATCATTTTGACATGTAGAATTTCTGGGATGTGCTGCTAGTATGAGCTCTAGTTCTTTTAGGAGACCAGGTATGTGGATGGGGTTTGTGAGGAGCATGCTGAAGCTTGCATAATGGTTGCATGTACTGGCTGTGTGCCTGGAAGTAGGGCAGTGCATGCTGCTTATGTGTAGCAAGCAGCTCCGCCATGCTGGACTGGGTGGGGAAAGCAGGCTCTGCTGTATTTCCCTTAGCAATGATGCAGCTTACATTTTTAAGAAGTGCTTAGCATTTTAAAAAGCACCCCTGGACAGTAAACAATTAGAGGTATGCAATAAAGACAAATGCAGACAAGTGTGAATCTTTAGTAGGAGAAGCCTGTCTAGATGAAATTCCTCACTGTATGTGGTGAGTCTCAATACCCTCAACTATTTCCTGACATTTATCTCTACTGTTTTGTGCTTGTCATTAATTTGACAATTTTTTACTTATACTGAAATGATTTTGCTATCATAATAGGCTTGATCTATGTATTCTATATATCTTACCTATATTCTATAAGTTAAAATAAAATATAGCAGAAAGAGTTGCTTTTACAGAGTTTGGCAACCTGCTATTTTAATTATTTTGTTTGCTTGTCTAAGTAACCCTTACTGTGTGGTTCCAAATTCCTGAAAGTAAAGGGGGGCATCATTTTTTGCTCTATTCATTTTTATATTTTAGGGTGATTGATAGACCTGGAATACAGGGTTTTTATATGACAAATATATGCTGCTGTGCTTAGCTTCATTTGTATCTTGAATTTTAAAATTTCAAGGAGGATTTCACTCTGATTCCCAGGATGTCATGTATTTATGACATTAATACTGCCTGAGCATTCTGAGTCACTTAATTGCAAGTACATGAAATTCGTCTGGCTTGTTATTCTTGACTTGATTTTTTTTAAATCAATATGACAATTTTATATGTCTGCATGGATATTCATTACATGTGTACCTGGTCATCAAGGTGATCAAAAGATCTCAGAATTCCTGATCATGGAACAATGGAAATTTGTGATCCCCATGTAAGTACTAGAAAATGTGCTCACCGCCACTCAAGACCAGCAAGAACTCTGAATTACTCTGCCCTCTCACCAGCCCTGTGTTGATTATTAATGACCAACATTTATATTTCTAGTGTTTTCATCTGTCCATTTTAACTGCTTTATACATGAAGTTTCATTCTACAAAATGTTATTGGAATTACAGTTTAAATAATGCACTTAGATAGCTGGAAGATAAATACAGACCTGGAGTGAATGCAAAATTATTTGTAAGAACTTCAATAAATGTCTTTCAGTTCCTTCTGTTCCATTTGTCTGTTTCACTGATTTTTGCAATGGAGACAGTGTCTTAATGTATCCTTCTACTGGTCCTGGACCTGATTGCATAGGCTTGACTGACATTCTACTTAGAGACAAATATATCCTCCTCTGTTTTCTGAGTGTTGTGGTTAAAGACACAATACACCCAGTGTGTCCATATTACTTTTTTTTATGTGGTTTGTAACTCTTCATACAATTTTCTCATGGATACTATATACTGTTGATCTTTATTGTTGTCTCTTCCTGTCAATAGACATTGCTCTTCTGAGGTGATATCCCTTATAAATAGTACAGAAATGACAGAGTTTACTTTGCTTTTCAATTTCCTTCATAAGTGACTGTCTATGTCATGGAATAAGAGTAAGGAACACCAGAATCATATGTCTATACTCTGAAAGCAGTATGCATTTCCAACGTTATCTCTGTCATGCTTTCCATTTTACACATGTGTGATATATTTTAGAAGGGAGTGACCTATGATGATGTGTATATCAACTTCACTGAGGAAGAGTGGGATTTGCTGAATCCTTCCCAGAAGAATCTCTATAAAGATGTAATGCTGGAGACCTACAGGAACCTCATTACTATAGGTAAAATTGAATTTCCTTCATGTTTCAAAGTATGGAAACAACTTTTCCTTGGCTAAGGATGTTTTTCTGCAATTTTATTTAGAAAGAAGAATGAGGTGAATAAAGCAATCATATTTCTTAGGTGCACTTAAGATAATAAGCTAAATGTTGAACACTGTTAAATGATATGACATATATTCTGGTCCTGTATTTCAGGTTACATTTGGGAAGACCATAACACTGAAGAATATTGGCAATGTTCTAGAAGACATGCAGGGTAATTTTCATGTGCAAGTTGATAACAATATACCTCTGATAGGATTGCACTTTTTCCTAGAACTTTTAAATAAAAGCAACAATGCAATAAGCACAGCTTTAAGTGCATAGATGGTTATTAAATCCTCACAAATCCATATACCTCAATTTCATATCTGTGAATTATTCTTCCTTTCCTATGTGTATATAAGCTTATGAGAATAGGGATATGGAAAGATTTAACATACATCTCCTTGAGAACAAAAAGAAGAGCAGCAATAGTTCCCATGTAGAGTATACTTGTTGAATTTCATTCAAGTATACAATACTGATGGTTTTCTACATCATTATTAATATAAAAAATTACAAAAATGCCACATGAGTTCTAGGTTTGTGCAAATACTTATGAATGTCCTAGTTCACTTAGCAAATATATATTATTCACAGTATAGTAAAATATATGAATGCAGTAAAGTTGGTAAATCTCTCAGTGTATTCAGTTGTCTTCAAAAGTGTGAATAATATAAGATAAAATGTTTTTGTAAATGTGAAAAGGTAAACCATGACAAAGGAATTTATCATTATACTCATATTCCTAGATGCAACCTGATCATTAATTAAAAAGCAAACATGATTTTAAACAGAGTTATGAAATCTTAATACCTAATTCCTTTTAGAATTGGATCAAGTTATAAAATTAATTCATATAGATATAAGGTTCAACAGTGTTTTGAATGTGGTAAATCTTTTAAATGTGCCACTTATTGTTGCAGGATTGAAAGGAATCCAAATGGTGAGAAGAAACTTTCCATGTATCCTCACTGTGTTAAAGCCTTGTCTTATGACACTCACCTTCTACAGAATGAAAAAACACATAATGGGCAAAAATGCTCTAAAAGTAAGCAGTGTGGTAAAGCCTTTGCTTATCACAGTAATATTCAAGTGCTTAAAAGAAAGCACACTGAGAAAAAACCCTATGAATACAGTCAAGATGATAAAGACTTTGTTCTTTATGAAACTCATCAAAGTCATAAGAGAATACATCCTGGAGAGAAACTCTATGAATGTAATCAGTGTGGTAAGGCCTTTGATGAAAACAGTGATCTTCGAAAGCACAAAGGAACACATACTGGAGAGAAACCCTATGAAAGTAATCAGTGTGGTAAGGCCTTTGCCCAACACAGTAAACTTCAATTGCATAAAAGAACACATACTGGAGAGAAACCCTATGAATGTAATCAGTGTGGTAAGGCCTTTTCCAAACACAGTAATCTTCAAAGTCATCAAAGAACACATACTGGAGAGAAACCCTATGAGTGTAATCAATGTGGTAAGGCCTTTTCCAAACACAGTAATCTACAAAGTCATCAAAGAACACATACTGGAGAGAAACCCTATGAATGTAATCAATGTGGTAAGGCCTTTGCCCAACACAGTAGTCTTCAAAGTCATCAAAGAACACATACTGGAGAGAAACCCTATGAGTGTAATCAATGTGGTAAGGCTTTTTCCAAACGCAGTAATCTTCAAAGTCATCAAAGAACACATACTGGAGAGAAACCCTATGAATGTAATCAATGTGGTAAGGCTTTTGCCCAACAGAGTAGTCTTCAACGGCATAAAAGAACACATACTGGAGAGAAACACTATGAATGTAATCAATGTGGTAAGGCCTTTGCCAAGCACAGTAAATTTCTGTTGCATAAAAGAACACATACTGGAGAGAAACCCTATGAATGTAATCAATGTGGTAAGGCCTTTGCCCAGCACAGTAGTCTTCAATTGCATAAAAGAACACATACTGGAGAGAAACCCTATGAATGTAATCAATGTGGTAAGGCATTTGCCCAACACAGAACTCTTCAATTGCATAAAAGAACACATACTGGAGAGAAACCCTATGAATGTAATCAATGTGGTAAGGCATTTGCCCAGCACAGTCATCTTCAAATGCATAAAAGGACACATACTGGAGAAAAACCCTATGAATGTAATCAATGTGGTAAGGCCTTTGCCCAACACATTAGTCTTCAATTGCATAAAAGAGCACATACTGGAGAGAAACCCTATGAATGTAATCAGTGTGGTAAGGCCTTTGCCCACCACAATAGTCTTCAATTGCATAAAAGAATACATACTGGAGAGAAACCCTATGAATGTAATCAATGTGGTAAGGCATTTGTCCAGCACTGTCATCTTCAAGTGCATAAAAGAACACATACTGGAGAGAAACCCTATGAATGTAATCAATGTGGTAAGGCCTTTGCCCAACACATTAGTCTTCAATTGCATAAAAGAACACATACTGGAGAGAAACCCTATGAATGTAATCAATGTGGTAAGGTCTTTGCCCACCACAGTAGTCTTCAATTGCATAAAAGAATACATACTGCAGAGAAACCCTATGAATGTAATTAATATGGTAAGGCATTTGCCTGCCACAGTTATCTTCAACTGCATAAAAGAACACATACTGGAGAGAAACTCTATTAATGTAATCAATGTGGTAAGGCCTTTGCCAAACCCAGTAAACTTCATTTGCATAAAAGAGCACATACTGGAGAGAAACCCTATGAGTGTAATCAGTGTGGCAAGTCCTTTGCCCAACAAATTGGTCTTCAAAATCATAAAAGAACACATACTAGAGAGAAACCCTATATGTAATCACTGTGTTAAGGCTCTTGCATGTCTCAGTCATCTTCAGTTGCTTAATAAACGCATACTGTAGAGAAACCCTATGCATGTAACCAATGTGGCAAAAATGCATAGTCTTCAACTGCATAAAGGAAAACATATTGGAGAGAAGGCAATGCTATGAATGTTATCAGTGTTGTAAGTCTTTTGTCCCGCACAGTAATCTTCAATTGCTTTGAAGAACACATACTGGATAGAAACACCATGAATGTAATCAGTGTGATAAGGCCGTTCCAAGTTGTAGTCATCTTCAATTGCATAAAAAACACATTGTAGAGAGAAACACTATGATTGTAATCATTTTGGTACAGCCTTTGTAAAACACAGTCATCTTCAAATATACAAAAGATCACATAGGAAAGAGAACCCCTATGAATGTAGTCAGTGTGGTTAAGCCTTTGGAAACCGCTATACTGTTCATGGTAATAAAAGAACACACAGTGTAGGGAATCTTTATGAATGTATATTAGTGTAAGAAAGACTTTTCACATCTTACTCATTTTTAAATCCATAAAAGAACACATACTGGAGAGATAACAGTGAATGGATTCTGTGGTAAATCCTTTGTCACAACCATCTCCAAATCCATAAAATAAACCATCTTGCAGAAAAACTCTTTGAATTTAATGTATGTATTCTTCAAAACCATGAAAAAAATCACGCTATAGTGAAACTCTATAAGTAAATTTAGTGTTTTAGTGTTTTGTATTTCACACAGGAGTTTGTAATCAATTTTGTGTGTAATCTAATAATGTTTATGTGTTTAAACTAAACACATAAAGTGTAAAGTCAAAGTTTGTTTGTAATCAATCTAATAAAATTTATGCATATTACCCTAATCATTTGGGCCTGTGGAAGAAACGGAGGGCTCATCATAACTTATTTTTAAAAGATCTTAAGTCAATACAGGTATAGTCAGTAAACCAACAGCAGTCATTGTCTAGAATAAAATGGATAGCGTAAAAATCTGTTCAAGTGCTATAATATCTCTTTTTATTTTGTTTGAACCAGCAAACTAATTGGCAAAAACATTTTTTGAGCCTATGGGTGGGAGAAAGGGCTAGTCAAAGAAACACACCTTGGACCTGAAAAGTAGAGCCAAAGGAAAGCACTTTTTCTCTGAATCTAGAACTGGCTAAAGAAACAATATCTTCCTGAAAACAGCCTAAACATTAAAAGTGCCAGTGAAAGAAACACACACTCAAAACACAACCAAATAATAAAGCCCCATATTCTCCCCTTTTTCAAGTCAGCAGAAATGTAACCAATCCCAAAGTATAAAATCCAGCCCATCTCTGATCTTTTTCAGGATTGGGGATTAAAATCTATCAAATTCCCTCCCTCAAAATCTCCTTTGATGTACCCTGGTTTAAAAAAGACCTATATGAGCAATATGCAAATTCAGTATGCAGCTGCCCCATTCCACACTGGCAGGAGTACTTACGCTTTTGGTTTCTTCCCTCTCAAATCTCTTGATTGGAGATTTGTGTGAAGATATTCTTTCACTGGAATGCTTCAAAAACTCCTCGAGTTGTGCCGACACATAATTGTTACTTTCATTTGGATCTGTGCCAATGTGAGCATGAGCATTCACCCCTGCCCCCTGCAGGAACTGCTGTCAGGCGGTGGTCCAGTCCAGAGTATAATGAAGGAAGGTGGTCAGTGTCACACCTCTCCTTAGAGAAGCTTTTCTTTTGGGACCCAAAGTTCTGGAACTGATTCAATAAAAATTTCCAGAAGGATAAAGGCAGAGGCTGCCTGCCTCATCTCTTTCAGGATAAAAAAAGGAAAGTAAATACACAATAATGTACAGTAATGACAGACAAACAGGTACTGGTACCACTTAACATTTTGGAAACATAGTCACATAAAACAGCAATGTAGTAACGGTCAAAACACAGACCAAGAAAATATGCACTCTTTCATTCACATATACTTTTTTAAAGCTCTAGATTTATACTTCATTCTGGAGGAAACCAGGAGCACACATCTTTTATACATTTCAAAAACTGAAGCAATTATTATTGTCCTTCCTTTGTACCCCTGACCCTTAAATATCTGTAAGTAATATACAAACAGCTCTTTCCTATTTTCCTGGCTTATATTTAATTTTTGAAAATTATATACATATTACTTTTTATTATACTATTACTTATTTTACAATTATAATCGAGTTACTTCTTACTTGTTTTTCATGCTGTACAGCTAACTTCTTTTTTATATTTACACCGTGCAATTGCTGATGCTTCCAGGATATCCTTAATGCACCTCCGAGCACCCTTGGAATTTGTGGTGTCCCTATGAAGACACCCCTGCCAAGAAAGCTGCACAGGTGGATGTCACCTATAGGAGTAGCTCCTACATGGTCAACTGGGGTTCCTGGATAGGGGATCCTCGAGGTCAAGGAAAAGTCAGAAGAAACAGAAGACAGGAGAGAATCGGGAGGTGTGTCCAGTCATGCTGAAGCAGCAGCCAAACAGCCCAAGGTTTATTTCAGAACTTCCTTAAATACAAAAGCAGAACAAAGCACAGGACAGATGGTCAGTCAGTATCTGACGACAAGGTCATTCCTGTCCTTGAGTTAGTAGCCTCCTCTCCACATTTATCTGAACCCAATTCCAATTTTCTATATCCATTTAATTCTCATCTGAGGGAAACCAAAAATTATATAACTTGATAGTTTCAAGACACATCTCTATGTCTGATATAGATACATGGGTGCCATGAGTTTCCAGCAAATTCTAAGGCGTAGACAGAAAGAGACAAGTTATCTTGTCCCATTACCCTGTAATTAATTTTCTTATTTTCTGACACTCCTGACATTCTTTCAGGGTCCCTGTCTCAGGCACGAATAGTTGGGGTCCCTGACCAACTACCTCCATTATGGATGACTCTGGGTAGTACCACAGAAATCAGAACACAAAAGATGCAGGGTAGAAAATACAACTGCATACTTTATTGCAAAGTCAGTGCTCTCTAATAATACTCAAATCACATTCCAAGCTAAGTTCTCATAATACTTGAAATAGCTACAGAAACTACCAACTTTGATACAAATTATTTCAATAGTTTTGTGCCCTAGTTAATCTAAACAAGAAGCCTGATGTTATGGGAATAACTTTAGCTGTAATATAATATATAGAAACACTTCATCAGGAGACAAAGCCCAATCTAATCATAGCGAGTGACCTCTAAAGCACTCATGTGTACTCAAGGACTGACTATTGGCAGGGCATTCTACTGATAAAGGAGGTTTGTTTCTTCCTTACTTGGCCTGCCAAGCATGTCAGCAAGAGTGCGTCCTCAAGTCACCCCTGAACAGAGTTTCTATGAAGTTCAAAGATAGCCCTCCACAGTGGAGTTATGTTTCTGCATCAGTATAATCTCTGACTGGACCTACTGAGCCTCTGATCTATTTTTGTCCTTGAGTTGTTTTCATGGGTATTTTTGGCACAGTCACTGGAATCTAACCACTACAGCTATTTATTGTAAATTCATCTCAAGGGTTTTTTTTCTGTATTTGCAAATTTTTTATACCTACACACCAAAGGAATAAATGGAAAAGAGGAATTTAAAAGAAAGAAAGAGAGAGTCAGCAAACCTGAAAGAAGACTAGGTAACTGGAAGAGTGGATAGGTAAGGAGAACCTTCAAATGTTGCCCAATATTGTAGCAATTAATAACATGATCAGTAAAGAGGCAGCTTGATTCAAATGAGATACTTAGAGTACTATATACTTTCTCTACTCCAAAGTTTAGTAATCAAAGCTAATACACTTAGTAAACAATGTATGACTGTATTCACACATGGAAATTATTCATATTTCTTCTTTCTGCATTTCTGTTATGACTGCCAAATTGCTTGAAACATGACTTTGATTGCATTTTTACTTGTGCTGTTTGTTTTCTATTGTGATATCGATCAAAATGTCCTTAACAGCTTGAGCAGGAAAGGATTTATTTGACTTACATTTTCCAATTGCCACCAGTCAAAGAGGAAGTCACAGAAGTAGCTAAAGAAGAGAAATGTTGACTACTGCTTTGTTCCTCCTTTCTTGTTTAGTCTGCCCAGGGGTATCATAATGCATAGTGTTCTTTGTGCTCCCATTTAAATCATTAATTATAAATCATTCCTTATAGTTCAGATCTGATAGAGACATTTCTCTTTTGAGATTCACTATTTCCAGAAGTCAGAAAGTTATATCACAGTGGTGAAAAACTAAATGACACATTATTGGGCAGAACCATTTCTCAATTTTAGTGCTTCAAGCTGCGTTCTGATTTGGAGCAATCATAGATGAGTCCAACATTGTCAGTGAAGTCAGAAAGCTGAAAATTCAGGACCAAGACGAGGTGAACAAGAGAAGTCCAAGTGATTTCTGCTGTTGTGAATCACAGAGACTGCCTTGCTGAAGATATGGTTTGATGCCTTTATATCAGGCATAGACACCTTCCTGGAAAACATATTGAAATGTCAGTACTCTTGAACATGTCAGTAAAATAGAGTACACAGTGTTCAAGAATCACAGTTACAAAGAATCAGATAGCTTTGTATTCTATAAAGGTGCAACTGTGCAGAAGAAGGTTGACTAGTCCTCTCTAACATAACACTGGTTGAGCTTCGAAGAAACTATAAGGTAGATGAAAGCTACACCCTCAGTAGTGCCTTCTACTCATGGATGCTGAATCCTGTTCTACAATCTATACTGAGCAATAAGCTTTTATTTATTTTTTGTAAGGTCATGAATTTCCCTGGATTTCAAATCATATGAGGCTTCCTATTCCTATGAGAAACACTGATGACTATCAGGGAGCTTGCTTCTTAGCAGGATATCTGTATGATTATGAAGATCACCAAAAGCAATGTTTAATTACCACAGCTTAATTGAGCTTCTTGAAAGTGGTTCCTGGAAATCAATATAAATTGCCATAATGGGAGAAATCATCAAGGGTCAGCACCCAGGAAATATAACGTGGCCTTCCAGTTGACTCTTTGGGGATGTAGCTGTGGGAACTGATGACAAGTTGGTCATCCTAAAAATTTTGGTTTATCTGCTTGGATGTCCTCAAACTCATCAGACCATGGGAAGCCTTGTCTAAAGCACAGGTAAGGGTGTGAGCAATGAGAGGTACAGGTGGAACTATTGACTGCAGAAAAGACAGGAAGATGGACCTAGGAATTCACATCATGGCAATGAAAGGAAAGAGAATTAGATTGGGGGCAGGAGTGATCTAAAAAATTTAGTGACATGGAGTTCATGAGGTATTTTAAATTTCTTCATGTGGAAAAGTATGGAGGAACCAATTATTACACCTCTGCTTCTGGTTGAACCTGCCATCAACAGTTTTACAACAGCAAGGAAACAGATTGGCACAGAAACTAATGATGTAAAAGAGAAAATGAATGAGAAATGCAATAAAGTCCTAATATTATTCTTTAGAAAATGGTATTGAAATTCTAAACTTTTTAAAAAATATTTATTTAATTATTTATTCTGTATACAATATTCTATTTGTGTGTATGCCTGCAGGCCAGACCTTATTACAGATTGCTGTGAGCCACCATGTGGTTGCTGGGAATCAAACTCAGAACCTTTGGAAGAGCAGGCAGTGCTCTTAACTGCTGAGTCAACTCCCCAGCCCCCTCAAATTCTAAACTTTTTGAAAATATGATACATGTTCTTAGAATCAGAAAAGGAATGGGAGAAAATACTCCAAATTTTCAGAATAACAATCATAAAGAAATACTGAAACCTGCTGTAAAAGATGAAAACCTAAAAATTTTAACAATGTTTCTAAGCCTGAAGGATACGATGAAGTGAAATATGACAGGCATGATGAGTCAAATTTCCCATGAATTCACTTGTATGTTCTCTTTAAAATTTCCCTTAGAAGTTGGAGGTATATTTATGGTTATCAGAAGATTGTGAGTGGTCATCAAGAAGGAGGATAGAAGGTGGTTACAAGGAATAATTTTTAAAGATTTATTTATTATGTATACAGCGTTCTGTCTGTCTGCATGCTTACTGGCCAGAAGAGGGCACCAGATCTCATTACAGATGGCTGTGAGCCACCATGTCATTGCTGGGAATTGAACTCAGGATCTCTGGAAGAACAGTCAGTGCTCTTAACTTCTGAGCCATCTCTCCAGCCCAAGTAATATTTTTTGTAATAGAAAGATGGCTACAATTAATATATCATGGAAATATCAGTCTTAACAATAACCACAAATAAAATAAAATATTGTGGAATAACTCTCAAGAAGTGGAAGGGCTGTATGACAAGAAATTTACACTTTGGAAGAAAGAAGTTGAAGGAGAGACCAGAGAATGGGAAGATCTCTCATGCCCTTGGGTAGGTAAAAATTAATATAGTAAAAATGATAATCTTTCCAAAAGCAATCACCTGTTTGTAAATCTCAGCAAAATTTTTCACAGACCTTAAAAGAAAAATACTCAACTTCATATAGAAAAGCAAAAAACCCACAGCATAAAACCAACCACAGTGAATCACAAAAAACGAGAATGTGGGAAGTATATTTGAGCTCATTCACACAGGAGAACATTTTCTAAATATAACCCCAGCAGCACAGGATAACATTTTCTAAATATAACCCCAGCAGCACAGACACTGAGAGTAATAATTAATAAATGGGAACTCCTGATACTGAAAAATTTCTGTGAACCAAATGACATGATCAAGAATACAAAAAAGGCAGCCTATAGTATGGGAAAATATCTTCACCTACCCCCCCCACACTGTACAGAGGCATGATCTGCAAAACATACAAAGATCTAAAAAAAAGAAAAGGTCATCAAAAGAATAAATAAACCAATAAAAAATGGGGTACAGATTAAACAGAGAAATCTCAACACATGAATCTAAATTGCCTGAGAGACACTTAGGGAAATTGCCAACATCCTTAGCCATGAGAGAAATGAAAATCAAAACAACTCTGAGATTCCATCTTACATCTGTAACAATGGCCAAGATGAAAATCGCTGTTGACAACTTAAACTGGAGAGGATGTGGGATTAACGGAACGCTCCTCCATTGCTGATGGGAGTACAAGCTTGTAAAGCCACTTTGGATATCAGTATGGTGATTTCTCATAAGATTAGGAAACAAATCGCCTGGTGACGATGCATGCCTTTAATCCCTGCACTTGGGAGGCAGAGACAGGCAGATCATTGTGATTTTTGAGGCCAGCTTGGTTTACAAGAGCTAATTCCAGGACACGCTCCAAAGCTACAGAGAAACTGTGTCTTAAAAAAACAACAACAACAAAAAAAAAACACCAAAAAACAAAAAATAAAAAAAAGAAATAAGGAAAATAAGATAACAACCTATTCATTTTACCTGGATTCATTTTACCCGGACTAGGACTTCTGTCCTAGAAGGCCTGCTTGACTTTCCACAGCTATCTCTTTCCTGTCTCACCTCTGTCAGGACATTCAGATCCCATCATTCCCTCATGAACCTCCTTTCTGGCATTCATCAGGGATGTCTAGAGTGAAAGAGGGTCTTTAAATTGCACAAGCAACAATTAACAGAGTCCTAAAGCTTCTACCTTCCCTTCTCTGAGAATTGAATTTTCTTGTGTTTCTGATATGTGAGTCCAGATTTCAATGTTGACAAGATTTTTGGTGCTACATAGATTTCTTAAATTCATAGTTGTTACTTCTATCCACTCCCACCATGTGTGTTTATATTGTATGTGAGTCTATTTTTGAAGAATTACATTCTTTTTCTGCCTCTGTGCTCTGGTTCTGGCTACCGAGCTCATTCCTTTACTAGCATTAGAGCCTACTTCATTGTAATTTTGTTGTATACTTAAAACCAGCTGAGTCTTGTTGGCAGAACAACTACTGGATTCTTCACTTGACCTTAGACAAAAGGCTGAGAAGCAAGCTATTGGATTTTTCAATTGCCATTGGTAGGTAGTTAGTCTTAAGTTACCTGGAGCACAAGAAGATGATATTGATTGCTTTTGTAGCCAGGGCCAAGTGCTATTGAAATGTATATACTCTCAGATCTGGAGAAGTTCTATGTAGGGGTGAATGGAATAGACAGGAACCAGTATTCTGTCTCTTTAAGCACACTATAGCCCTATGGGAGGTGCTCTTGCCACTCAGGACTCATTAGCCAATCATGCACTCTAGGTGACCTGCCAGTCAGAAGCAGAGCAGGTCTCTTCCGGGCAGGCACCTTCAGTCTTGGCTTTGAAGAGGAGCTGACACCAGTGGATTCCTGTTCTCAGGTGCAGTTGCTGTTGCAGGGATATGATGAGCTAAAACTTTAAAAAAATGGAGACCCACAATATGGTGAGTAAGAGAATGCTGTCTCTGATGGGGAGGCGCAGAGAGCAAGGTGCTGAAGACACTATGGTTTTACCTCCATGGGTCTGGCTGGGAACCTGCCGCCATATTCCCCCCATTGTGAAGTCCCTCGTGGTCCCTGATAACTCATGGGCCTAGGGGCAGGCCTCTGAATAACTTTGTTCTGTGGCTTCATCTGCTTGGAGTATTGGGAGCACGAAGCTGTGTGTACAAACACCTTCCTAGTCAACTTCATCAGGGTTGATGCATTCATGCAAACGAGTTGCCAAACTCAGAGAAGCAAAGTTTCTCCAATATCTTCTGATATCTAGCACTTTGCATTTAAGCTATAAATATAATCTGAATTAATATTTTAATTCCTGGAGGTTCTCAAAGGCATCTCACATGTCGTGTAGCTACCCACTACTATACCATAATGTAGAAGAGTAGAATTGGTAATACAATACATTTACCAATGCTTAAAAAATAATTCAGCCTCACAAAGTAGAATTTAGCAGAGGGAGAACTGCATCTAAAACACTCAAAATGTAAGCATATGCTAATTAGGGCTGGTAGAGATTAGAATGCCCAGGTATACATTGTTTACCAGGATCGTCCAGGTATTTGACTCCAAACCATTTCAAAGAAGCCATCACTGATTTAGAAATAAAAACTCACTGTTGGGTGGTGGTGGTGCACCCCTTTAATTCCAACACACTTGAGGAAGAGGCAGGTGGATTTCTGTGAGTTCAAGGCGAGCCTGATCTCAAAAGTGAGTTCCAGGACAGGCCACAAAGCTACAGAGAATCCCTGTCTCAAAAAATAAAAAAAAAAAATCACTAGGCCCATTGAAATATCAATGAACACACCTCTTAACAAGCCTCTAAAAGAGGCATTACAGGGTCACAACAAACCTTAAGGCCTGGCATGCCATAAAGTTCCAGTTGTTATTTTTTTTTTTTTTTGAGAAAAGCATAGTTCTGTCAGATGAGCAATATGAACAGCAGGTGACATATATTTGAAATGTAAAACACTGTTGTGGAAGCACTCACCTGATCAATCAAGACTTTCATTTAGGACCTCAGGCAGGGAGGAGGGACATTCTGGCAGACCTAGTAACAGCCTGAGACCTAAGCCTTGTGAGTTTCCCTAAGGACCTGATGTATTGATAATAAAACAGAGCTCCTTCTCTAAAACCAGGAATATGTATTGGAGAGCCCATAATGGTCTGGTGCCCAGGCTTTTGTGGAGCGGTTGCTTCAGATCTTGACAACCCATCCCTTCCCACCATATGGAGCTATGGTTATCAGTACCAAGGCCGCTCTGTACATAGAAAAGATTTTGAAATACCCTGTATACCCTTTGTATAGAATTGTTGGATTAGCCTCTTTCTTTATTTGCCTCATTGTATGATAGTTTCTGCTGACTTCATATAATTGTTTAATTTCCCGCATATTAAGTAGTAGATCAGGCTGGTCTTGAACTCACAGAGAGGCAAAGGGCTCTTCTCTCTGTGTCTTGGGATTAAAGGCATATGCCACCGTCACCTGGAAAGATGCTATTTTTCTTTATTTCTTTTCTTTTTTTTTTTTTTGTTTTTTAAGACAGGGTTTCTCTGTAGCTTTGGAGCCTGTTCTGGAACTAGCTCTTGTGGACCAGGCTGGTGGGGATTAAAGGCATGCCCCACCAGTGCTACGCTAAGAAGCTATTTTTCCTAAGAAGCTTATTAGGCATGGGGCTTATCTTCTGCCACACCTTCCCACCCTATCTTTTTTACCTTGTAATTGTCCAGTCCAGCCTTTCTCCTCGCTTGTGATCTTCACCTTAGAACCCCATTCAGTGAAGAATGACCTGCTGTAACAGGTCACTGGCATACCTAGGAAAGTATTCTGAGAATATTTTGGCCTAAATATTTATACTGGTAAGTTGCCTGTTTCTATTTCAATTGTTCAAAGTATAATCTGGACCATTATCCTAAGGGATACTTATTGATAACAGCAGATATTGAATGCAAAACCTATCTAACCTAGCTCCCCTTGAGCATTGGACAGAGATCAATTCATGACATCATTAAAGAGACTTTTCTTTATTAATCTTCTAAGTGTGTGATGTGATTTCTCAGTGGAAAGGCATATTAATTCTAGAAGAGCTGCATTTCCATCCTGATAGAAATATTGTTTCTGAGACAACTTCTGTTGACTCACATGGCCTTGGTCCTTGTCAGTTGCTTTTCTGGACAGTGACCTTGCGTGTCCTCTATATTATACCTTCAAAGTTCTTAAATGCCTGTACCAATTCACAGTTTTAAAATTATGTATTTGCGGGCAGTAGTGGTGCATGTCTTTAATTCAAGCACTTGAGAGGCAGAGGTAGGCGGATCTCTGTGAGTATGAAGCCAGCCTAGTCTATAAGAGCTAGTTCCAGGATAGACATCAAAGCTACAGAGAATCCCTGTCTCAAAAAAACAAATAAAACAATGCATTTGAGCCATGTAGTTGACTGCCCAATGCAGTTGCAGGAAAGGGGTTTGCATATGGAACCTTTCTTCTGTCCTCAGACCACAATAGGAAGAATAAATTATTATGTACACTGCAAGGGGCACAGCATATGCAATCAGCTGTTGTAGGCACCGCTATGAAAATGGCCTGATTGTGGTAGCAGGAGTGGTTTCTAATTGCCTAGCATGTGTAAATTAATGTCATGTGAATGAACACAGAACAAATTGTGAGGGTGTCCAGATTAGGAAGGTTATCTTGAGTCAAGGAACATTGAATTTGCAATTAGACAACTATCCTCTGCATATATGATTGATCTTTTTTTTTGGATATTTACTGAGCTCTACAATTTTCTTTTCTTCACTCCCTGCCTCTCCACTCCCCTCTTCAACACTCTCCCAAGGTCCCCATGCACCCAATTTACTCAGAAGATTTTGTCTTTTTATACTTTCTACTTCTCATGTAGATTAGAACTCTAAGTCCCTCTTAGCATCCTCATTTTTGTCTGATATCTGGAATTGTGGTTTGTAGGTTGGCTTTCTTTGATTTATGCTTAAAAACCACCTATGAGTGAGTACATGTGATAATTATCTTTCCATGTCTGGGTTACCTACCTTAAAATAGAGTTTTTTTAATTCCATCCATTGTCCTGCAAAATTCAAGATGTCATTATTTTTTCTGCTGTGTAGCACTCCACTGTGTAAATGTACCACATTTTTCTTATCCATTCTTCAGTTGAGTGGCATTTAGGTTATTCCCAGGTTCTGGCTATGACAAACAAAGCTGCTATGAACATAGTTGAGCACATGTCCTTGTGGCACGATTGAGCATCTTTTGGTTATATACCCAAAAGTAGTATTACTGGGATTTAAGAAAGGTTGTTTCCTAATTTTCTGAGAAATTGCCACACTGACATCCAAAGGGACTGTACCAGCTTGCATTCCCACCAGCAATGAGGAGTGTTCCTCTTTCCCCACAACCTCTCCAGCATAAGCTGTCTTCATAGGTTTTGGCCTTGGCCATTCTTACAGGTGTTAGAGTTGTTTTGATTTGCATTTCTCTGACGACTAAGGATATTGAACAGTTCCTTAAGTGTCTTTCAGCCTGTTTAGTTTCCTCTATTGAGAGTTCTCTGTTTAGGACTTTACTCCATTTTTATTGGATTATGTGTTCTTGTGGTGTCCAATTTCTTGAGTTCTTTGTATATTTTGGAGATAAGACCTCTTTCTAATGTGGGGTTAGTGATGATCTTCTTCTATTCTATAAGTTCTTGTTTTTCCTTTGCTTTACAGAAACTTTTTAGTTTCATGAGTTCCCATTTATTAATTGTTTCTCTCAGTGTCTCAGTTTAGTAATCAAAGTTAATATACTTAGTAAACAATGTGTGACTGTATTCACACATTGAAATTATTCATATTACTTCTTTCTGCATTTCTGTTATGACTGCCAAATTGCTTGTAACATGACTTTGATTGCATTTTTATTTGTGCCCGTTTGTTTTCTATTGTGATATCGATCACAATGTCCTTAGTAGCTTGAGGAGGAAAGGATTTATTTGACTTACATTTTCCAATTGCCACCAGTCAAAGAGGAAGTCACAGCAGTAGCTAAAGAAGAGAAATGTTGATCCTCCTTCCTTGTTTAGCCTGCCCAGGGGTATCATAATGCATAGTGATCTTTGTGCTCCCATTTAAATCATTAATTATAAATCATTCCTTATAGTTGAGATCTGATAGAGACATTTCTTTTTTGAGATTCACTATTTCCAGAACTGGTTTCTTCCTTCTCAAATCTGTTGATTGGAGATTTGTGTGAAGACATTCTTTCACTGGAATGCTTCAAAAACTCCTGGAGTTGTGCCGACACATAGTTGTTACTTTCATTTGGATCTGTGCCAATGTGAGCATGAGCATTCACCCCTGCCCCCTGCAGGAACTGCTGTCAGGCGGTTTTCCAGTCCAGAGTATAATGAAGGAAGGTGGTCAGTATCACACCTCTACACAGACCAATAAAATATACACTCATTCATTCACATATACTTTTTAAAAGCTCTAGATTTATACTTCATTCTGGAGGAAACCGGGAGCACACATCTTTTATACATTTCAAAAACTGAAGCAATTATTGTTGTCCTTCCTTAGTACCCCTGACCTTTAAATATCTATAAGTAATATACAAACAGCTGTTTGCTATTTTCCTGGCCTACATTTAACTCTTTGAAAATTATATACAAATTACTTCTTATTTTACTATTACTTATTTTACAATTATACTCGAGTTACTCCTTACTTGTTTTTCATGCTGAACAGCTAACTTCTTTTTTATATTTACACTGTGCAACTGCTGATGGTCCCAGGATATCCTTAAAGCACCTCCGAGCACGCTTGGAATTTGTGGTGTCCCTGTGAAGACACCCCTCCCCAGAAATCTGCACAGCTGGATGTCACCTCTAGGAGTAGCTCCTACAAGGTGAGCTAGGGTTCCTGGATAGGGGATCCTCGAGGCCAAATTAAAGACAGAAGAAAAAGAAGACAGGAGAGAATTGGGAGGTGTGTCCAGTCATGCTGAAGCAGCAGCCAAACAGCCCAGGGTTTATTTTAGAACTTCCTTTAATGCAAAAGCAGAACAAAGCACAGTACAGATGGTCAGTCAGTATCTGATGACAAGGTCATTCCTGTCCTTGAGTTATTAGCCTCCTCTCCACATTTATCTGAACCCAATTCCAATTTTCTATATCCATTTAATTCTCATCTGAGGGAAACCAAGGATTATATAACTTGATAGTTTCAAGACACATCTCTAAGTCTGATATAGATACATGAGTACCATGAGTTTCCAGCGAATTCTAAGGCATAGACAGAAAGAGACAAGTTATCTTGTCCCATTACCCTGTAATTAATTTCTTATTTTCTGGCACTCCTTACATTCTTTCAGGGTCCCTGTCTCAGGCACGAATAGTTGGGGTCCCTGACCAACTACCTCCATCAACATTATGGATGACTCTGGGTTGTACCACAGAAATCAGAATACAGAAGATGCAGGGTAGAAAATACAACTGCACACTTTATTGCAAAGTCAGTGCTCTCTAATAATACTCAAATCACAATCCAAGCTAAGTTTTCATAATACTTGAAATAGCTACAGAAATTACCAACTTTGATACAAATTATTTCAATAGTTTTTTGCCCTAGATAATCTAAACAAGAAACCTGTTGTTATGGGAAAAACTTTAGCTGTAATATAATATATACAAACACTTCATCAGGAGACAAAGCCGAACCTAATAGCGAGTGACCTCTAGAGCACTTCTGTGTACTCAAGGACTGACTATTGGCAGGACATTCTACTGATAGAGGAGGTTTGCTTCCTCCTTACTTGGCCTGCCAAGCATGTCAGCAAGAGTGCGACCTCAAGTCACCCCTGAACAGAGTTTCTATGAAGTTCAAAGATAGCCCTCCACTGTGGAGTTATGTTTCTGCATTAGCATAATCTCTGACTAAACCTACTGAACCTCTCATCTATTTTTGTCCTTGAGTTGTTCTCATGGGTATCTTTGGCACAGTCACTGGAATCTAACCACTACTGCTATTTATTGTAAATTCATTTCAAGGGTTTTTTTTTTACTGTATTTGAAAATTTTTTATACCTAAACACCAAAGGAACAAATGGAAGAGAGGCATTTAAAAGAAAGAAAGAGAGAGTCAGCAAACCTGAAAGAAGACTAGGTAACTGGAAGAGTGGATAGGTAAGGAGAACCTTCAAATGTTGCCCAATATTGTAGCAATTAATAACATGATCAGTAAAGAGGCAGCTTGTTTCAAATGAGATACTTAGAGTACTATATACTTTCTCTACTCCGAAGTTTAGTAATCAAAGTTAATATACTTAGTAAACAATGTGTGACTGTATTCACACATTGAAATTATTCATATTACTTCTTTCTGCATTTCTGTTATGACTGCCAAATTGCTTGTAACATGACTTTGATTGCATTTTTATTTGTGCCCGTTTGTTTTCTATTGTGATATCGATCACAATGTCCTTAGCAGCTTGAGGAGGAAAGGATTTATTTGACTTACATTTTCCAATTGCCACCAGTCAAAGAGGAAGTCACAGCAGTAGCTAAAGAAGAGAAATGTTGACTACTGCTTTGCTCCTCCGTCCTTGTTTAGCCTGCCCAGGGGTATCATAATGCATAGTGATCTTCGCGCTCCCATTTAAATCATTAATTATAAATCATTCCTTATAGTTCAGATCTGATAGAGACATTTCTTTTTTGAGATTCACTATTTCCAGAACTGTTGTGGGAGTAACTTCCACTGCCTCAACCAATAATCGCTGAAGCATGAGCCCACAGTGCAGCGGGGAGCGACTTCCGCTCTGTCAGCCAATAGCTGCTGAAATACCAGCCCACTGGGACGTGGTATATTTCTCTTTTAAAAAGAGAAGCAGATCCGGATCAGGCCCTCTTGGTTCCGGTGCTTGGTCCCGGCTCCTGCTCCTGGCTCCAGCTCCCGGCTCCTGCTCCAGCAACTAGGCTCCCTTCCTGATAGTTTATGGTGTATGTAAGTTTTACCCCCCAAAATAAATAACCCCTTAAAACATAACTGGTGTGGGATTGATTCACCGATAATTGACGACCAACGTTTGGTTTAAGAACCGCCCCACCCCCCACCCCCAGCTCAGCCTCCCAGGATACACAGGTCCAGACAGTCTTTGCTGGCTTACTTTGCCCTGTTCGGCACGGATTTTTAAATTTTTCCTTGCAACGTGAGTCAAAGAGCTCACAGCGCAAGCTCCCTTTGACGTTCCAGTAAGCTGTTTGAAACCCCTGCCATCCGCCATAACTGATTAGGAGTGCTGCAAGCAGCTTGACCCTTAATCCCAGCACAGGGACACGGGGCTCAAAGCACTAGGCCTCTTTAGCAACAGCGCAGTGGCTGTGTCACGACCCTCTGCATCCGGTTGAACAGAGCAGCAGGGCCTTGTTTGTTGCCTTGTTTATTGGCCACTAGAAGCTCTCTGACCTTTTGTGATCTGTGGATTTAACCTCTGGATTTGAGTGTATATATTCTAGAGTTTACTTCCTGAATCAACACCACTGCCACGTGGATTCAGGTGCACCCCACCTCCTACTGGCAGGCAACGGTCATTACAGGTAAGTATTTTTTTTTTGGTTGAAAATAAATAAATACATACATACATACATACAAGTACAATTTCCTTTGATTGAAAATGTCAGAAAATATTACTATCCAAAAGTTCAATGGTTTTTTTAATTGCGCTATGGAGGATATTCTGAAGGATGTCTCAGATATTCCTCTTACTTTGTTATTCCTGGGATCTGTTGCTTTTCTGGTGTTTGGCTATTTTATAAGAAAGATACAGTACTTACAGACTGTATCTACAATGCTGAGGGCAGAGATTAAAACCTTAAGAACAATTCAGACTGATACCAACCTCCTCAAAAAGGAGTTTGGAGATTTCAAGGAAGAAACTAGATCAGAGTTTGGAGTTTTCAAGCAGGAGACTAGATCAGAGTTTGGAGTTCTCAAGGATGAGACTAGATCTTTGCTTGATACGACTCAGTCCACTGACCAAAATATCAAGAAGGTACAGTCTGATATTGCTTCTTTAGAAGGGAGCTTCACTGCTCTGGAGGAGGGGACAACCAAAATGACTCATAACCTCCAGTCCATGAGTGTAAGTGCTGAAACATTAGCTGAGAGGATTATAACCATTGAATGTGAAAATCGGACTTTATCAAAAGGGTATGATAGATTAATTGACAGGATTTCCATACAAGAAGGCACAGTACATGCCATGAGGATTATGTCCAAGGAGGATATCGTATCTCTAACGGACAGGCTCCACGCCTTGGAATTATCAATGAAGGCTTTGGAGCATAATACTGGACAGGAGATTCAGGACTTACAGAAGGCAATGGTGAGCAGATTTAATAAGATTGAGGAAATCATAGACTCTGATGAACAGGAGCAAAAAGTAGAAAGGCAACCTTTACCTCAAAAAACTCTCAGTCTACATAGAGTTATACCTGCCTTTCCAGTAATAACATCAGAAAAGATAACTGGCTCCAAAAACCCTAAGGTCGTTAAAGAACATACATGGGAGCCTATACGTATGAATGATCTGAAAGAATTTAAACAAGCAATTGTGAATTATGGACTACATTCATCCTTTGTTAGGGAGATGTTAAAATCCTGGGCTCTGAGCAACAGGGCCACCCCTCAAGATTGGAACCAGCTCACATCAGCTGTCCTCGAGAACGGACCTTTATGGCATTTCAAATGGCTATTCAAACAAGAGGCCAGACTTTTACAACAACAAGGATCAGTGAAAGGAATTGAGGTTTCTCTAGATCAAATTCTAGAGGAAGGACCTTACTCTGATCCTCAGGAACAAGCTCTTTATGATGAAAACATTTTATCCATATGTGCTACAGCAGCTCTAAGGGCCTGGGACAGGGTTCAAGACTCAGGCCAGAGAGTAGAATCGTATGTCAGGGTCAAACAGGGTCAGAGAGAACCCTTTAGTGACTTTTTGCAATGACTAACTAAGGCTGTACAAATAGGGATACCTGATCCAGAAGCAAGAAATATAGTAATTGAGTCTTTGGCATATGAGAATGCCAATGTAGAATGCAAAAGGATCCTGGGGCCTTTAAAGCTCAGATCAGCACCTTTGGATGAATGGGTTTTACATACAATGAATGGTGATACATTTGATTATGGCAATGAAACATGGGTACAAGAAGCAATTTCCAAAGGTAAAAGGAGACATCAGATTACAAAATGCTTTCATTGTGGCAAAATGGGACACATGAAAAGGGACTGCAGACAATGGAATTCCAGGAATAATGCCTCTTCTAGGAATAACAGGAATAGGAGGACTCAGCCTTCAGGTTATGTAGGAGATGTGGAAAGGGCAGGCATTGGACGAATGAGTGTAGGTCAACAAGAGATAAACAGGGCAACCCGTTGCCATCGGGAAACTCAATAGGGGGTCTCTCGAAGGCCCCCATGGCAAATGTGGTCCAGTCATTTCTGATCACTGCAGAGAACATGCCTCTTCAGGGAAATTAGAATGCCCCATGCTTTCTGTTAAAAGCAATAACGGCCTGAAGGATGAGTTAAATGTGGTGAATGAATCAAGAAATCTAAGAGGACAAAGTAAACGAATATTTTGGCAGACTTCTATAAATGAACAAAGACCACAGCTAAGAGTGTGTGTAAATGGCAAACTTATTACTGGCTTACTGGACACAGGTGCGGATATAAGTATTATTACTCCAGAGTCTTGGCATCCGCATTGGCCTCTTCAGGAGGTAGATATTCAGTTCTTAGGAATTGGAACCCTATCTCGAGTAAGACAAAGCACGAGATGGGTCAATTGTATAGGTCCAGACGGACAAATAGGAAAACTAAGGCCATATGTAGCAAATATTGCAGTGAATTTATGGGGTCATGACCTATTGCAGCAATGGAATACCCAAATTAACATTCCTGCTGCTTCCAGAGCCTATATTTCTGAGGACAATATTACAAGATATTACAGATGGCGGAAACCAGCCATTAGAGCTATACAAGAACACAACACAATTGATGGCCCTTCAGAGGTACCAACAGCCATGCCTCTACAATGGTTGACTGAGAAACCAATATGGACTAAACAGTGGCCTTTAGCTAAGGAAAAGTTACAGGCTTTAGAACAGCTGGTACAAGAGCAATTAGATGCTGGACATATAGAAGAATCTACCAGCCCTTGGAACTCTCCTGTGTTTGTTGTTAAGAAAAAATCTGGTAAATGGAGAATGGTGACAGATCTTAGAGCTATCAACAAGGTTATTCAACCTATGGGCCCTCTGCAATCTGGAATTCCTCTGCCCTCCCTGTTACCAAAGGGATGGCCTCTTATAGTTATTGATCTGAAAGATTGTTTCTTCACTATACCATTACAAGAAAAAGATAGAGAAAAGTTTGCCTTCACAGTGCCTACCTATAATAACTCTCAGCCTGCAAGGAGGTACCAGTGGACCATCCTCCCACAGGGAATGTTGAACTCTCCCACCCTGTGCCAATATTTTGTAAGCCAACCATTGAAAATTGTACGCAAACAATTTCCTAAGTCCATAATATACCACTATATGGATGATATCCTGATATCTGATCAAAACAAAGATACCTTAGAAAGGCTGTTTGAAGAAGTAAAACTAGTATTACCTAATTGGGGACTGCAAATTGCTCCTGAAAAAATTCAGAGAGGAGATTCTGTTAATTATTTAGGTTATAAAATAGGCTTACAAAGAATTAAGACTCAAAAGGCACAAATCAGGAGAGACCGGTTACAAACTCTTAATGACTTTCAAAGATTATTAGGAGACATTTCCAGTCTACGACCAGCTGTTGGGATAACACCTGATCTAATAATTCATTTAAACAAAACCTTAGATGGTGACAAAGATTTGAATAGTCCCAGAGAGTTAACAGCTGAAGCAGAAAAGGAACTGATGATGGTTGAGGAAAAATTACAGGAGGCACATGTAGATAGGGTGGATCCAAATCTTAGTTGCATTGTAGTTATATTGCCTTCCAGAATTTCTCCTACAGGAATTTTAATGCAGAGGAAAGATACTATTTTAGAATGGATCTTTTTACCACACAAACCATGTAAAAAATTAAAACCTTATGTGGAAAAAGTCTCTGAATTGATTATAAAAGGAAAATTGAGACTTCGTCAATTAGCAGGTATAGACCCAGCAGAAATTATAGTGCCTTTCACTGCTGATGAGATAAAAAAGTTGTGGGAAGACAATGAACCATGGCAAAGAGCTTGTGCTAATTTTTTGGGAGAAATCAATAACAATTACCCAAAAAGCAAGAGACTTAACTTTATAAAGAGAACTTCTTGGATCCTCCCTCGAATTGTCCGTGATGCTCCAATAACCAGAGCCCATACATTTTATGCCGATGCTAATAAATCAGGGAAAGCAGGTTACAAATCAGAAGAATTGAGTAAAGTGGAACAAAGTCCTTATGATTCTGTCCAGAAGACAGAATTATATGCCATCCTTATGGTGCTTAGGGATTTTAAAGAACCTCTTAATATAATTACTGACTCACAATACGCAGAAAGAGTTATTTTGCATATTGAAACTGCTGAATTTATACCTGATGATACAGAACTGACCTCATTGTTTATCCAGGTACAAGACATGATCAGAAACAGGCTCTGCCCTATGTATATAACGCATATCCGATCCCATACAGGTCTGCCAGGTCCTCTAGCACAAGGTAATGCAGATATTGATCAATTATTGATTGGTAGTGTGCTGGAGGCATCTGAATTTCATAAAAAACATCTTGTCAATAGCAAAGGCTTGAAAAAAGAGTTTTCTATTACATGGCAACAAGCTAAGGAGATTGTAAAGAAATGCCCTACTTGCTCTTTTTATAACCAAACACCATTGCCTGCAGGGACTAATCCAAAGGGTATTAAAAGGAATGAAATTTGGCAGATGGATGTGTTTCACTTTCTAGAATTTGGCAAATTAAAATATGTACATCACACCATTGACACTTATTCAGGCTTTCAGTGGGCAACTGCTTTATGCTCAGAAAAAGCTGACTCAGTAATCACATATTTATTAGAAGTTATGGCCATTATGGGTATACCTGCACAAATAAAAACAGACAATGATCCAGCTTATGTATCTAGGAAAATGAAACGATTTTTTGCTTATTATAATATTAAGCATGTTACAGGTATACCATACAATCCTACAGGTCAAGCCGTTATAGAAAGATCAAATCGTACTATAAAGAATATGCTAAACAAACAGAAAGGGACAAAAGATACCCCCAGAAATAGATTGCATAATGCTTTATTAACCTTGAATTTTCTTAATGCTAATGAGAAAGGAACAACAGCAGCAGAGAGGCATTGGATAATGGAAAAAACTTCTGAACTAAACCAACCTGTTTATTTCAAAGACGTGCTGACCTCTCAATGGAGGCCAGGAGATGTGCTACGTTGGGGAAGGGGTTTTGCTCTTGTTTCCACAGGAGAAGAAAAATTGTGGATACCATCAAAATTAATAAAGGTTCGATTTGAAGAGGAGAAATCTTTTGGAAAGGAGAAATGACAGCTCATCCACAATGATGATATTCATACAATTGGTAAGAAAAACATATAGAATGGGGGCAGGGTTCTGTTCTTTTCTCCACAGGAAAACACTGATTTTTGAAAAGTTCAAGGGACCCTGGATATCTGAATACTGACAGATGGAAAATAATGGCCCAATAAGGACTATCAAGAAAACTGAATAGGTTCTGTAAGTAAAATATACTAAATCATATTTCTAAATTTATAGAGCTGGTTTTAGAGTTGGACTCTGGCTCAGTCCCTCTCTAATTCCAAGCCTGTTGTTAAAAGAAAAACCCAGAGTTTCTGGAGTTTCTGTCTCATGTCAAGAGCCATGATATGGGACAGAAAGGAATATGAGTTTAGAAAACATCTTTAGGGCTGGAGAGATGGCTCAGCGGTTAAGAGCACTGCCTGCTCTTCCAAAGGTCCTGAGTTCAATTCCCAGCAACCACATGGTGGCTCACAACCATCTGAAATAAGATCTGATGCCCTCTTCTGGCCTGCAGGCAGACACACAGACAGAATATTGTATACATGATAAATAAATAAATAAATATTTAAAAAAAAAAAAAAAAGAAAACATCTTTACTTTTCTTCATATCTATCATACCTTTCATTAAATATATCTATCATGTCTTTTATTGAATATATGTATGTCTGTATATGTCTATATGATTAATATATGATTATATGTTATTATAATCATATAATATATGATATTAATATATGATTAATATATGATTAATATAGATGATTAATGCTTAAGTTTTCCACAATGAACAATAAGTTTTTCCTGCAGTGACATTTGAAGTTTCCAGGGAGAAGATGGAGCCCCATAACAACAACTCCACCTGGTTGATATGACATCATGATACTGGTAGCGCTACTACAAGACCTGTTTTGGGTACCAGGTGCACAAGACGATTCCAACGTGGTTAGCTGAAATGATGCACATCTTGTACAACATTCTGGCCAGTCCTCCACAAAATACTCAGAGACTATTTGCAATTTTAAAAGACATTGATCTTGAAATTTAACCATCATTTTGCTTTCACAGGATCCCCCAGAAAGAACGTCGCCCCCATGACAGCTGGAAGTAATTCTAGAGAACGACGTCCCCTCTCCCAGTAAAGTTTGTCCTTGGGTTTAGGGACATCATTTAGGGGTTGGTTATAATTAGTATAGGGTTGAGGATTGGGGGAGGAATTTTATAAGCGCAGGAATCTTAACAAAAAAAAGAGGGATAATTGGATTATGGGATGATAGCTTTGTACCTGTGAGTTATTGTTTTTAGACAAATATATTGGTATTGATTCTTATATATTGATACAAAGTTAAATTATGTTGACTATTTTATGCATGCATGCTTCTATCTCTGTTTAAAACATTTTTATGTATTGACATATATATATTGTATTGATATATGTATATTTTACCATATTGCATTGTACACTTCTACCTCTGATTAAGATACTTATATATTGTTTATGTATTGATATATATATTTACCATATTGCAATGCATACTTCACATTGTTTATATTTGGAGGTCATATTGTCCCCATTTATTGCACAGTTGTTTACTATTTCAGTCTTTAAGTTAGATAGATATTGAGAATAATGTAGATCAATAGTCATCTAAGTTTGTCATTTATAATTAGACTAATCAGGTTCTTTAGATACATAGGGATTATATTCAGTATAGATAGATAATCTTCAACCTCTTCAAAGAGCTGTAGAAAATGGCCTTTAATCTAACTCAGAGTTCTGTGGTAGGGAGACACAATCGCTCCTGGCAACACTGATCTATTCCTGAGAGAATGTTGAGCACCAAAGACACTCCACCTGGAGCCTTTCTTCTTGGCAGAACTGGCCTTTGGGTAAAGAAATGCCCATACCTCAACTACTGACAGAATTACAGAGTATCCATAAATGGATAAAACAGGACTGTCATATCCTGCCAAGACAGGATAAGATAGTTTTGAAAAGTTCCTTGCCTTTGAAAATGGTATGTCAGTTACGTTAGCCTTAGCCAAAGTTGGTTGCTTCAATGCTGCAAACGTGATTTTGGGTGTTTGCCCAGGTAGCCAGTTGTCTCTGTGATTTGTTACATGTTCTGGAAGTTTGATTGCACTTCCTAATTACTTAGGTAACATTATTTCCCTTCTCAGATCTTTGATGGGATTGAAGTTATATAAATGTAGTTACTTTCCTTTCATGACGTGGCCAAGTTATTTCTTATACAAGACTTAAGCTACTTAGAATAGGATATTTGTATTTATTGTATATAATTGTGTAGGTTTGTACTTACTGTATATAATTTCATAGTAGGCTTAGATCTCTCTTACTTAAACAAAAGGGGGAGGCGTTGTGGGAGTACTTCCGCTGCCTCAACCAATAGTCGCTGAAGCATGAGCCCACAGTGCAGCGGGGAGCGACTTCCGCTCCGTCAGCCAATAGCTGCTGAAATACCAGCCCACTGGGGCGTGGTATATTTCTCTTTTAAAAAGAGAAGCAGATCCGGATCAGGCCCTTTTGGTTCCGGTGCTTGGTCCCGGCTCCTGCTCCAGCGACTAGGCTCCCTTCCTGACGGTTTATGGTGTATGTAAGTTTTACACCCCAAAATAAATAACCCCTTAAAACATAACTGGTGTGGGATTGATTCGCCAATACAGAACTCAAAAAGTTATATCACAGTGGCGAAAAACTAAATGACACATTATTGGGCAGAACCATTTCTCAATTTTAGAGCTTCAAGCTGCGTTCTGATTTGAAGGAATCATAGATGAGTCCAACATTGTCAGTGAAGTCAGAAATCTGAAAATTCAAGACCAAGACGAGGTGGACAACAGAAGTACAGGTGATTTCTGCTGTTGTGAATCACAGTGGCTGCCTTGCTGAAGATATGGTTTGATGCCTTTATATCAGGCATAGACACTTTCCATGACAACGTATTGAAATGTCAGTACTTTTGAACATGTTAGTATTCTAGATTACACAGTGTTCAAGGATCACAGCTAGAAAGAATCACAGATAGTTTTGTATCCTATAAAGGTGCAACTGTGCAGAAGAAGATAGATTAGTCCTCTCCTAAGTAATACTGGTTGAGATTCAGGTAGAGGAAAGCTAACACCCTCACTTGTGCCCTCTACTCATGGATGCTGAATCCTGTTCTACAACCTATACTGAGCTACAAGCTATTATTGATTTTTGGTAAGGTCAGGAAATTCCCTGTAATTCAAAACATATGAGGCTTCCTATTCCTATTGGAAACACTGATGACTGTCAGAGAGCTTGCATCTTAGCAGGACTTCTGTATGATTATGAAGATCACCAAAAGCAACCTTTAAATAAACTGTCAAATTGAGCTTCTTGAAAGTGGTCCCTGGAGCTCAAAATAAATTGCCATAACAGTAGCAATCATCAAGGGTCAGCAACCAGGGAATATAACATGACCTTCCAGTTGATTCTTTGGGGATGGACCTGTGGGAACTGAGGGTTATGAGCTGGTCATCCTAAAAATTTTGTTTTATCTGCTTGGATGTCTTCAAACTCATCAGATCATGGAAAGCCTTGTCTAAAGCACAGGTAAGCGTGTGAGCAATGAGAGGTACAGGAGGAATCACAGACTTCAGAAAAAACACATGAAGAAGGACCTAGGAACTCACATAATGGCAATGACAGGAAAGAGGATTGGATTGGGGGCAGGGGTGATCTAGAAATCTAGTGACATGGAGCTCATGAGGTATTTTGAATTTCTTTGTGTGGAAAAATATGTGGAACTGAGTATAACACCTATGCTTCTGGCTGAACCTGCCATTGACGGTTTTACAACATCAAGGAAAAAGACTGACACAGAAACTAATTATATAATACAAAATATGAATGAGAAATGCAATATAGTCATAATATGATTCTTTAGAAAATGGTAATCAAATTCTAAACTTTTAGAAACTAAGATTCATCTTTTGTAGAATCAGAAAGGAATGGGAGAAAATACACCAAATTTTCCGAATAACAATTATAAAGTAATACTGAACATGTGGTAAAACATGAAAACCTAAAAATTTTAACAATGTTTTTAAGCCTGAAGGATACCATGAAGTGAAATATGACAGGCATGAAGAGTCAAATCTCACATGAGTTCATTTGTATGTTTTGTTTAAAATTTCTGTTATAAGTTGGGGGTATAATTATGGTTACCAGAAGTTTGTGAGTAGTCATCAGGATGGAAGATAGAAGGTAGTTACAAGGAATATTTTCTTGAAATAGGAAGATAGCTACAATTAATATATCATAAAATCATCACCCTTAAGAATAGCCACAAATAAAATATAATATTGTGGAATAACTCTAAAGAACTGGAACACTTGTATGACAAGAACTTTACACTCTGGAAGAAAGAAACTGGAGAGCCCAGAGAATGGGAAGATCTCCCATGCCCTTTGGTAGGTTGAAATTAATATAGAAAAAATGAAAATCTTTCCAAAAGCAATCAACTGGTTCAATACCATTCCCATGTAAATCTTAGCAAAATTTTTCAAAAACCTTAAAAAAAATACTCAACTTCATATAAAGAAGCCAAAAGCCCATATCATAAAACCAACCATATTGAATCACAAAAAAGGAGAATGTGGGAAGTATATTTGAGCTCATTTGCACAGGAGACCATTTTCTAAATATAACCACAGCAGCAAAGACACTAAGAGTAATAATTAATAAATGGTACCTCCTGATACTGAGAAATTTCTGTGAACCAAAGGACATGATCAACAATACAAAAAAGATTGCCTACAGTATGGGAAAAAGATCTTCATCTACCCCCCACTGGACAGAGGACTGATCTCCAAAACATACAAAGCACTAAAAAAAAGGTCATCAAAAGAAGAAATAATCCAAGAAAAAGTGGGGTGCAGACCTAATCAGAGAACTCTCAATACATGAATCTAAATTACCTGAGAGAAACTTAGATCTGAAGAATTGATAAATAAATTATAGTATATTTGCACAATGGAGTACTACACAGTGGATAAAAATAATGAATCTTGAAATTTATGGGCAAATTGCTGGATCTAAAAAATATCACGAAAGAATGAGTTAACCCAGACATGGAAAGACAAATATAATATGTACTCACTCCTAAGTGGCTTTTAGATATAAAACAAATGAAAAACATCTTACAATTCACAATGTCAGAGAATATGGACAACAAAAAGGAGCCTCCGAGAGACATACATGGATCTATTCTACATAGGACATAGAGACAAACAATATCTGAATAAACATGGAGCATGTGGATCATGAGAGAAGGGGAGTGGAGAAGAAAGGAAAGTAGTGGAAAAATATATAGTTGAAAAAAAAACAGTTAAAAAATCCTTGCTACACAGAAGATCATGGCTGAATTATCCAAAGAGATAGTAATAAATGAATATCTGAAATATAGAACTTTGCTTAATTATGTAGTTGAATAAAATAACTCCTCATGCTAAGTAAAACTGATTTATGGCATCTCATTAAAAATAATCTACACATATTTTGCAACAGAAAATTGAAGATTCTTCTTTTGTTGCCACAGACTTTCCAGGCTAATATTATGTTTTTCTGTGTTCTTTGATTGAGTTCAAAACTCTATAATTATAGTTTTCCTTAGTTATGGTGTGTGTAAATATAAAATTGAGACTCACCAAAGTAGGATAGATGATATACTTTACTTTGCCAAATGTAAGTTGACTAAATATTGTAACTATAATTAAACCAATTAAAATGCCCATGTTTTATTAAGCACAGCACTCTTGGGTGGCAGAGAACATGGCAGGGGAGACAGAAAGCCTGGAAGCACATGCAAAACTTGGACTATGGATTCCTTTTCTAGAAGCCCACTTAATACCCTGTTGGAGTGATCTTAACCTTCTCTTGAGAAGGGATCATGACCCTGCATGCTGGGATTTGGAGTCCAAACCAATGAAACTCCCAGGCTGGGGTCTGGGATGTATGCCAGGGGCTAGGGTGTTGTTCCCAACTTAACATTCCAGACTCATTGGATACAGGGGTCACAGAAAGTTGAGATGATAATTATGACTGATATTTTAGGCACTCTTTGGAAAAGAGGTAAATTCAAGTCTGGTTACTTTCTGTGGGCATGGGATGCCATGGGAGGGGCAGAGTTGAAAGTTGGTGGGTGTAGAAGGAGTGGTGGGCTGCTTGCCACCCTGCCCGGCTCCTGGCCGCTTGCTATCTTTACCCGAAATAATTACACGGAAACTGTTTTCCTTTAAACACTGCCTGGCCCATCTCTCCAGCCCCTTATTGGCTAACTTTCACATATTGATTCAACCCATTTCTAATAATCTGTGTAGCACCACAAGCTCGTGGCTTACCGGGAAAGACTCAGCATGTCTGACCTGGAAGCTTCATGGCGGGCAGCTCTCCTGACCCTGCTTTCTTTCTCCCTCAATTCTGTTCTGTTTTCCCTGCCTACCTATGTTCTGACCTATCAGGCCAAGCAGTTTCTTTACTAATTAACCAGTGAAAGTAACATATAAAAAGAAGACTCTCCTACATCAGGTGGGTATAGAAAGGCATTCTGCTGACTATCATCCCAGAAATTAGAGGCACCTGCTTCTTGAGGGAGGTAAGAAGGCAGGTGTCAAGGAGAAAGAATATTGTTATTACTGACCCTATGAAATGGAGCTATCTATGGGATTTGACACAATAGCAGGTGAAACTAGATTTTTGTTGGAAGGTGTTCTTAATTCAGAAGAACTGGCAGGTGTCCTTGATATAAGAGAGCTGGTACCAATTGTAAGGTCACAGGAGCTGGTACAGGTGCTTTTGGCATTGTCCTCAGAGTGCCTTGTAGGTTGGTTTCAAGGTTAAGCAGCAGGAATGACCAACAAAATATGCTTAAAACTGGCTGGGGTTAGTGTAACATAAAACAACTAAAAAATTAAAAACCCTGGATTTTACCAGACATGATTCTGATGTAACAATAGAATCTTTCCAGGAAATTGTAAGAGAACTGGAACAGATTTTATATCTTGGTGTAGTAGCAAAAGGCTAGTGCTTCAGGTTAGAAGGCAATTAAAGGAAATTGGGAATTATGAACCTCTGAAGATTGAAACCTGTGAAACATGGACTCTGAACCCTGTTATAGAAGAGTACCTTGAGTTGTCAAATGCCTTTAGACAGATCTGGGAGGAATTAATGTGCAAAAATGAGACAGCTTTTTGCTAGCAAGCAATCCCACATCCTCTCCATGTCCTTGGAGAACATCAGTTTTAGAAGCAGTGCTTACTATTATCTGCTGTGTGTGAGAGGCTTAAAGATTTTCCTGTAAGGGGGGAAGATTTAGTGTAACTGTCTTGCCAGGATGAGGGGATCGATTCCCTGGGTGAAGCATTCAGAAGATGAATGGTACAAGGCCTCTTTTTGCTTCTGTGTGAGTGACTTTGCCAAACTCTGAGCAAGTCTGGAGACAGCAGGTCTTCTGTCTTCTTGAAGAAGCCATAGGGTGCTGCAAAATCTGGCATGTCTATGTGTGAGAAATTCTCGTTGTTCAAATGCCATGATCTCAGATCTCTAAAGACACTCAAGAGCCATGTACTATTACCTGGTATTTGAAAGTGGGCATAAAAGCCAAATTTTTAGAGCTATTGTAATTTGGAAGCACACATGTACATAAAACTTATGTTTAGAGTCTTTGTTATTCATGCCACAGCCGTGAATGACAAGGCTGAGTGTCTGGCCTATTCTGCAGCTTAGGGGACAGGGCACATCAGAGTCATGCCAGAGCCCATCTTCTGGGCATACCGGGTGGCATGAGAGAGCTGTCTCTGAACAAGAAGGAAGAGAAACAGGAAGTTGGGGCTCTTGAGAACCAGGTCCCAACTGTGAGAAGGCAGCCAAGTGGGAGGGGGCTAAATGGAAGTTAGGGCAGAACAATAGATCTGTCCTTGACTAAGCACACAGAGAGAGACGGAAGTGGAGGCAGGATGAGAGAACTGTTTACAGAGCCTGAGCATCCAAACATAGGACAAGAGAGCTGTCTACTAATGACCAGAAAAGGAAAGGCGGAAATAGGGGTGTGGCCAACCACTTGGTTGCTTGGTTGCAAATAAACAGAGAGAGAAAAGCAGAAGGGGAGGGAGAGAATGAGGGTGCACTTAGAAAAGCCTGGATTTTGGAGTGTAATTGCTTTAAGTTGGATAGTCTCAATTGAAAAAAATTATAAATTCCTGCTTAAAGGCATTTTGAAATTGGCTAGGAACCACAAGAAACCCACTTTAAATGCAGGCCTGTGACTCAAGGCCTTTGCAGTGCATCCACCAGAATGGCGTTGAGTCAGGAAACTGGGGTACATGAGAAATTGGCCAGGGAGATCTCCTTCCCAAATCGCATCTCAGCAAGAGGCCGGCCGCCTGTGTGTGCCAGGCTTTTGGCATGTCTGAGCCTCAGCAAAAGCCTGAAATATGAGTGGGTCACCTCAAATCCCTACCCGCATGCAGTTTAAAAAGGGGATCTCACCAAGTAAAGCCAACATGCTTGGTGGAGTACGTGCACAGGAAGGACAATTTCTAGCATTGTCCTGGGACCTGAGTCCACAGGAAAAACTGAACCTCCTTGGTGGTACCTCCATGTTAGGAAAAAATTCTATGACAAGCCACTTTGCTGGCACACAAACGTCCAAATAAAACAGATTAAATCTAATTAAAATGTCCATGGTTTATTAAGTGCAATGCTCTCAGGTGGCTGAAAGCATGGCAGAAGAGACAGAAAATGGGTGAGTACATTTAAACCCAGAACCACTTGTTCCTTGCTAGAAGCCTATTCCACCCGAATCTGCACTTCCCTCCTGGTAGGGTCCTGTGCCTTGTACCTCCCACGAGCTGGGGCAAGGGCCTGGGGATTGAATAAGAGACACACACACAAGAAACCTGGGTCATTTAATAAGAGGTCACCGAATGCCGATTTATTTAGCTTTATCCAGAGCTAATATACTTTGGTCACAGTAAAGGAAATCTCTCCCAGCCAGGGGGGTGGAGGGAACTGCCACTGTGTGATAACTCCATCCCAGGCAGGGTGTTGGGGGTGCAGCTGCAGCAATAGACAGTGGAGAGGGAAACTGGTGATGTGAACTCTCCCAGGCAGATGGGAAATTACCATACCAAGATAGAACAAGGCCCTACAACTAAGTCACCAGGCTGTAGCAGAGTGGGCACAGCAATTAGCAGGAAGCTAGTGACTAACAAAAACAGTCCTTGATTTGCACGTCAAGGAGCAAGGGAAGTCCCAGGCCCTACAGATACTTAGATACCCTGTGAGAGGGGTCAGGAGCTGGCATGCTGGGTTTGGAGTCCAGACCAAAGCAACTTCCAGGCCATGGGTCTGCGATGGATGTCAGGGGTTTGGATGACACTTCCAATTTAATATTGTAGAACTGTAGGATTAGTGATATAAAGGATTTACCAATGCTTAGGAAATAGTTAAATATCATAAAGTAGAATGGAGCTCAGAAAAGACTACATCTAAATCCTCAAAATATAAGAATATATTACTCAGGGCTGTTAGAGATAAGAATGCTTGGGTACACATGGTTTACCAGGATTGTCCAGTGGCTCCAAACCATTATAAAGAAGTCATCACTGATTTAAAACCAGTCACTTTGCCCATCCCCGTATCAAAGAACAGACCTCTAACAAGCTGCTCAATGAGGCATTACAGGGTCACAACCAATCTTAAGGCCAATTAGCCATAAAGTTCTAGTTTTCTTTTTGAGGAAAACATAGTTCTGACAGGTGGACAATATGACAGCAGGTGTCATGTGTTTGAAATGTAAAACACTGTTGTCTAAAGGACTGGCCTGATCAATCAAAAATTTTATTTTGGACCTCAGGCAGGGAAGAGGTATAATCTTGGGAGACCTAGTATAATTTGGGACCTAACCCTTATGAGTTTCACTAAGTACCTAATGTATTGATAATAAAACAGAGCTCCTTCAGTAAAACTAGTAATATACTTTGGAGAGTTGGTAATGGCCTGGTGTCAAGGCCTCTGTGGAGGAGTTGCTGCAGATCTTGAGAAAACAGTTCTTTCCCCTTTATGGAGCTATGGTTGTCAGCTCAAGGCAACTATGCACTTAGTAAATATTTGAAAAAAACACTGTGTACCTATTGTGTAGAGTTGTTGGACTAGCCTCCCCCTAAACTTGTCGCATTGTGTGATAGTTTCTACTGACTTATTATAATTCATATATTTCTTCCATCTCCTTCTTGGATGTATATGGTAATATATTGTTTCTTTCTTTCTTTCTTCCTTTCTTCTTTGCCTTCTTCTTCTTCTTTTTCCTCTTCTTCTTCTTCTTCTTCTTCTTCTTCTTCTTCTTCTTCTTCTTCTTCTTTGCTTTTTTGAGACAGATTCAATGCAATCCCCATCAAAATCCCATCAAACTTCTTCACAGACCTTGAGAGAACAATAATCAACTTTATATGGCAAAATAAAAACTCAGGATAGCCAAAACTATTTTATACAATAAAGGAACCTCTGGAGGCATTACCATCCCTGACTTCAAACTCTATTTCAGAGCTACAGTATTGAAAACACCTTGGTATTGGCATAAGAACAGAGAAGTCGACCTATGGAATTGAATAGAAGACCCAGATATTAACCTACAAACCTATGAACATCTGATTTTCGACAAGGTAGCTAAAGGTATACAATGGAAGACGGAAAGCATCTTTAACAAATGGTGCTGGCATAACTGGATGTCAACCTGTAGAAGAATGAAAGTAGATCCATATCAATCACCATGCAAAAAAACTCAAGTTCAAATGGATTAAAGACATTAACATTAATCTCCATTTTGAACCTGATAGAAGAGAAAGTGGCAAGTAGTCTACAAGATATAGGCACAGGAGACCACTTCCTAGGTAGAACTCCAGTAGCACAGACAATAAGTGAAGCAATGAATAAATGGGACCTCCTTAAACTGAGAAGCTTCTGTAAAGCAAAGGATACTGTCAGTAAGAATAAAAGGCTACCTTCTGCCTGGGAGAAGATCTTCACCAACCCCTCATCAGACAAAGGTCTGATCTCCAAAATATACAAATAACTCAAGAAACTAGACACTAAAACTCTAATTAACCCAATTAAAAAATGGGGTACTGAACTTAACAGAGAATTCACAACAGATGAACTTCGAATGGCCAAAGGCACTTAAGGTCATGCTCAACCTCCTTAGTGATCAGGGAAATGCAAATCAAAACAACTTTGAGACACCCTTTTACACCTGTCAGAATAGCTAAACTTAAAAACACCAATGTTAGCCTATGCTGGAGAGGATGTGGGCTGAGGGGAACACTCATCCATTGTTGGTGGGAATGCAAACTTGTGCAGCCACTGTGGAAATCAGTGTGGCGGTTCCTCAGGAAACTGGAAATCAACCTCCCTCAGGACCCAGCAATTCCACTCTTGGGAATATACCCAAGAGATGCCCTCTCATACTACAAAAGCATTTGTTCAACTATGTTCATAGCTGCACTATTTGTAATAGCCAGAACCTGGAAACAACCTAGGTGCTCCTCAATAGAAGAATGGTCAAAGAAGGTGTGGAACATATACACATTAGAGTTGTACTCAGCGGTAAAAAACAATGACATCTTGAATTTTGCATGCAAATGAATGGAAATAGAAAATGCTTTACTGAGTGAGGTAACCCAGACCCAAAAAGAGGAATATGGTATGTACTCACTCATAAGTGGATTCTAGCCTTAATTAAAGGTCTTTGAGCTTATAATTTGTGTTCCTAGAGAAGCTAAATAAGAAGGTGAACCTGAGGAAAATCATGTAGCTATCCTCTTGAGTATTGGAATTAGACAAGATTGCCAGGCAAACCTGGGTGCATGAGGCGTGGGGAGGTGGAAGTAAGGGGAGAGGGGGAGGATTGGGAATGGCTTGGGGGAGTGGGATGGGGAGAGAGAGGAAGGATGGATGTGGGAGTGGGAGGTGTGCATCACAACTAAGGGAGCCATTTTGGGGTTTGCAAGAGACTTGATTCTGTTGGGGTTTCCTGGCCCAAGGAGAGGTTCCCAGATTGTTCCCTGGGTAGAGGAGGAGAGGGTACATGAACTGGCCTTATCCCATGACCATACTGATGAATGTTTTGCGTATCACCATATAACCTTCATCTGGCAATGGATGGAGATAGAGACAGAGACACACATTGGAACACTGGACTTGACTCCCTGGGTCCGAATGGGAAGTGGATGGAGGGAGAGTGCGGGAAAGGAAGGCAGTATCGGAGGGAATCTTCATCAGAGGATGGATGGAGATAGAGACGGAGACCCACATTGGAGCACTGAACTGAACCCCTAAGGTCCAAATGAGGAGCAGAAGGAGGGAGAACAAGAAAGAGGATGTCAGGACCGCAAGGGGTGTGTTCACCCACTGATATAAGGAGACTGGTCTGGTGGGAGCTCATCAGGGCCAGATGGACTGGGACTGAATGAGCGTGTGATCGGACTGGATTCTCTGAATGTGGCTGACATGGGGGCTGACAATGGCGCTGGGTCTTGGTCTGCAGGTACTGGTTTTCTGGGATCCTGGTCTGATTGGATGCTCACCTTCCTGGACCTGGAGGGAGAGGGGAGGAGCTTGGACTTCCTGCAGGGCAGGAGTGCCTGACTGCTCATGGGACTGGAAAGGGAGGAGTAGAGGGAGTGGGGTGAATGGGAGGGTATAGGGAGGAGGGGAGGAAGTGGAAAGTTTTTAAAAATAAATGAATAAATAAATAATTTAACAAAAAGACTAGAGAAGGAGGGGGAGGTGGGGAGGGAGAGGGAAAAGGGAAACGGGAGGAGGTAGAAATTTTAATAAATAAATAAATAAACCAGCCTGTTAAGAATACTATTAAATTATTTTTATTAAATACACAATTATTTACTATTTAGAGAAATTATGTGAGTAAAATCTATCTCAGAAATAATTTCAGATTGTAAATTCAGCACATCCAATACAAAGTCAGTGGTTTTTAATTTGCTGTGATTTCAGGATACTTTAAATTAAACCAGGTTGAAATTTTATTTTTTCACAATATCATGAAGAAAAATAAGGAATGAAACAAATCAAACAGTAGGAACCATGATATCTTTGTAAAAATATTTTTCATTTGTGTACTTCATAATATTTTTCTATCTGATGTAAATTACACAAGTATTACAAAACAATTAGGCAGTAGAGTATGAACTCCTTTTTAATTAAGTACATATATACCCCCCAAACCAATCCTTGACATATAAGTTTTCATTCATGAATCCTTACATTTTATTGAAAGACACAATATAAGTTATCCTCCCAGATACTGCACTTAGTAGCAAAAGCATACTGGATACTCTACCTTATTCTAATTAATTAACTACAGAGACAAGCCAAAATTCCTCAAAGGTCAAATTCATCACACACACTCTGGAAGCCAGTACCATCTCATCTACTGATCATTAATACTCAATAAATCATTTCTGCAGTACATACTGTCCTTGTCACTAGCTATTAAGTTTCTACTCAGAAGATATCCACAGTTTGCAGGTCACATTCATCTTCACAGAAAAGAATAGAATGCCATTACAATTATTTTTTAAGTTCTATTATTGTTTATCAATCATAGCATTCATTTATATTTGGCACTTTCTGAGACTCTGATTTACAACTGACTGTATAACGTATATATCTTAACATTGTCAGAGCTCAGTTACTCCAAATTTCACTGAAACCACAGATCTTTCTTATACTACATTATGGATTAATTTATGTTACGTAATATAATTTTTATATGTGTTACATGCATTTATGATGTGGAATATTTGTTTAATGATGAAGACCTGTGTTATTTTCCTTCATATGTTTAAGTCTATAATGCTCTGTTAATTTGCCTGCCTGAAACGCCTGATTAATCTAATATAGAGCTTATCAGTCAATAGCTACGCAAGAGAGATAAATATGTGGGGAAGGTGGGCAGAGAGAATAACGAGGAAGAGATATCTAAAAGTTCAGAACAGAGAGAAATGAAGAAGACTCCTCGAGACAGCACCCCAATCATCCAGTCAGCAACAGATTCAGAAGGAAAGATAGATATAAAGGAATAATAAAACTCCCAGTGAAAAAAGGAATTAAAGGGAAACGGAATAATTTAAGTTAGAAAATCTGCTTAGTAACAAGCAAAGCCAAGACTGGGAATTCATAATTAAATGTAAGTCTCTATGTATTTATTGGGGAGCTGGGTGGTGGGTCCCCAAAGAGTAAATAAAAAGCAACTACAAATTTATGCACACATAAAATATCCTGGGAACAGCAAATATTTCAAACATTAAACAAAAGCAAATGTCAGTGACTATCCATTAAATAACAAGCTTTGTGTATGAGAGATATCACAGTACAGATTGTGTGTTGAAGATGTCTAAGTTACTTTATAATTTCAAAGTGAACATACATGACATGAGATTTTCTTTGTGATCTAAGAAATACAGCTTGCCTGAAGATCAGAATGTGGGAAAAAATTAACTATAGAGGCCAGGTATGGGGTGAAAGAAAAACAAAAATTTAGGGACTATTATCTCAAAATTGTTGATATTAGTATATACATGTATATATTTTAAATTTTTATCATGCTATTAATAGTCATCTTGAGTGCTAACTAGCTCTAGAAAAAGGCTTCATCTACCTCCCTGTACATGATTTTGAGTTTGAGTTTCTATCTTTTCTCTCTAGTGAACCATGTCTATGTCTAATAGCAAACTTTGAAGTCTTCAAAACAATGATGACTCCCCACAAGGAATGTTCCACAAGGACTATGATAACAGCACAAAGCTGGAAAACACCACCTAAAGATCTTATTTGGAATACAAACTTCTCAGGAAGATTTTGAGGCACCTAGCTGAGATGACCCAGTCTCACAGACTACTTTAGCCAGGGCTTGAGACAAGCCCTGCACTGTCACATTACACAGAGACTGAATATAAAGTGATATAGCGACCTCTCCCAAAATGTGAAGATTAATCCACATTTTTCTTTTAAGAATTCCATGAAAATGCAATCACCCCCCAGGCAGCAGGAAATCAATTTATGAACAAAACAATCACATTCCCAAGTAGATGAGTGATGTGGAATTTCCTTTTGTATATGTGTTGCTTTAATTAGGTGATGAATAACGCTCTTTTGGCCAGTGGTTTTGCAGATTAAAACCAGGCAGGGAATCTGAACAGAAATGAATAAAGAGAGAGTATGTGGAGTCAAGCAGACACTAGTCAGGTGCCAAGGAAAGAAGACATGTAGAAAATGAGGTAATGCCATGGTCATGTGACAATACATAGACTAATAGAAATGGGTTAATTTATGATGTGAGAGTTAACAGAAATCTGCCTGAGTTATTGACCAAACTGTGTTGAAATTAATATAGTCAGTATGATTATTCAGTTGTAGGTGGCCTGAAATTGAAAGTGCAGTGCTGTTCACAGTGGGGCAGGTGGTTTTTGGTTTCCAATGAATTATGGATTATTTAAGTGGGAGGGAAATGGATCCCACAGCACTCAATCTGAGGATTCATGGAGACAGGCTCTTTCCCGTTTTTGTGTAAGAATTCTATAGAGGTAAAAGAACTTTATAGTGATTGGCTCCTTTTCTTCTCTGATGTTTCTCAATATCTATGGCTTTTTATTATTGAGAACAATTGGAATTTGTGCTACAGTGATATGTAAAATAAATTTCATTAATCCATTAACTTCCAAAATGCCAATAAAAACTTTCTTGTTCATATTCTGTTTTAGAGTCTAACATAATTATTAACCCATCCTTTAAAAGCTTTTTATTTTAACCTGCCAAGATAGCTTTCTTTATTAAAGGGGAAATCGAGACAACTGTTCTTCCTGAATTATTTGGATATCTGATTTAAACACACCCTAAAATCTGATTGGACGATCTTTGGTAACTCCTATGATCAACTCTGGATCGAATTTTATATCTTCAGCTTTAGCAACTAAAGCCTACACACATACCTCTAAAAATCACTTTAGTTGAGATGATACTAGAATAAGATACATCCATTTAGAGAGTGATGTTGAATTTCATTCAGTATATTTATTCAGTTAAGTTGATTTATTCTGATTTTATGTGCATTTGTGTTACATGGGCATGTATGTCTGTGTGATGGTGTCATGTCCACTAGAACTGGAGCTAAACACAGTTGTGAGGTTCCATGTGGGTGCTGGCAATTGAACTTGGGTCCTCTAGAAGAACAGTCAGTATTCTTACTGACAGTGTCATCTCTCCAGCCCCATCAATCAACTACAATTCTAAATGTGGCTTTAGAAGTGGGGACAGAAGTTACTTTCTCATTTCTTGGTGGTTGGAGCTTTAATGGTGGTATTTTCCTTTTAAGCATCAATTTGCTTAATTTTAAAGTTTACTAGATGTGACCAAATGACTGCAAGATTAAATTAATAGGTAAATATCTTTCCACAAACAAGTACCAGTTACCTTGATCAAAACAATTAACCAAATCTTGTCAGGGATCTAATAGTTTTTACTGTTTAATAAATTTTTCATCAGAAATAACACTCGACCCTATGCTTCATGGTTTCCCATATTCTTTAACTTATTGCAATACAAAAGGATATTCTCTGTAAATGTAGATAATTTGGTATTGAAGTATTTGCTGAAAGAGTTCAGATGTGTAGTTAGAGTATAAATTGAAAAACTAGGAACTAGCTGTATAGAAGGTTAACTGACTGAAAATCCCAGTGTATTAGTCAGGGTTCTCTAGAGTCACAGAAATTAAGACTAAATATCTCTCTCTCTCTCTCTCTCTCTCTCTCTCTCTCTCTGTCTGTCTCTCTTTCTCTTTCTCTCTCTACCTCTCTCTCCCCCTATCTCTCAGCTATCTATGTATGTATATATGGGGATTAATTTGAATAACTTACAGATTTCAGTTCTACAATGGCTGGCACTAAATGGTAAGGCTAAGAATCTACTAGTTACTCAGTCCCACAAGACTGGGCTTCCCAGCTGTTTTGTGTATATGCTGGAATCTCAAAGAAGTGGACTTCAATGACAATGAAGAACCACATATGTTGACAAAGTGAAGGAAAGCAGAGAGAGAAATGACAGCCCACCTTTATTTTTCCATCGCCTTACAGCAGAAGTTATGATCCAGATTAAAGTGTGTCTTCTGGCCTCAAGGTCTAGTTTAAAGATATGTGTAATCCATGCTCATTATTTGGATCAAAGTCATGGTGTCTTCTTGCCTTGTGGTTCAGATGACAACTCTGCCCTCCATTTCTGAATTATAGTTCATTCCAGGTGTAGTAAAGTTGACAAGCAAGAATAACTATCACAATGCATCCCTTGTCAACTTGTCATATAATTATATCAACTTATTAATTTCCAAATGGAAAGCAATAAACAGTTTGTAATTATGTCTAAACATAATGTAAGTATACCAAATAAAATTCCTAATGGATTATATGGTTAAAATAGCGACAATGTCCCTTGGAGGACATCTTTCTAGTGTTTCAAACTTACTTCTGATAACCACTGATATTCTCTTAAATGATGGTGCAGCATGTGATAAGGAATTGAAATAATATAGAAATAACAGTACAAATGCATTATCAACAAAATAAAATGGAAGCAGTCATGTCAGTTAAAGTTCTCATTTCTGCAATGGTCACATTGCCTTGGGTGGTATTTAGAACAGTCATTTTCTACTACACATTCTGCATGTCTTTCACCCTCTGCAAGCACATCACATGGTTTTGGGTCTTTTCCTAGAGAAGTGACTCATACCTTCATTTCTGATAGGTATGTGACTTTGTCATCCTTCCTGAATAAGACTGTTGTAGTTTCTCATTAACTTTGATCTCAGGCACTGTACCACAAAGAGTAGTCCTACAGGATCTCCTGCACTCCAGACATAATCCTTCATTTTCCATTGTGCAGAGATAACCTAATCTTCCCATGGTAATTTGGATATATCACCATGATTATGTTGTTATTCCTTTTTCTGTCTGTGGACTTAAGGGCATTCAAAGCACTTGTTACCAGAGGGAAGTCTACTTTTAAAGTTTAATAGAAGATTTGTGTGTTTCTTGACAGGAGCCCTTATCCTTTGGTACCGAAACCACCAGGCCATCAGAATTTACGGTGGCTGAAATAGGAAGCACAAACTTTCCTAAATGGACACTAGTCATAATATTGAGAAGAAATAGTCCCCTTTCAGTCCTAGATTCCTGGGACAATTGATCCTGGCTACAGGAGACACCATATCATATATTGTGTGCTGATTCAGAGCACATAGGACTTTCTGGAGGACATTGTCACAGCTCTAAATATGCTGAAGCCAAATTGGTGCTGTAATTGTTTTTTCAAATGAACAAAGTCCATTCAACCTTTCTATCAGTCCACCTTCTTCAGGATGCTGGAGAACATGGTAATAGCAGAGGATTCCATGATTGTAGGACCATTCTCAGGCCTGCCTGGGAAGTGAGTTCCCTGATCAGAAGCAATACTGTGTGGAATACAATGCTCATGGATAAGACATTCTGTAAATACATCGATCATGGTTTTATAGAAGCAGTACATGGAGGAAAGGCAAATCCATAACAAGAATAAGTATCCATTCCACTAAGGACAAAAACGTGTTGCTGAGGGGCAATTGTCTTCTACCCTGTAAAGTTTTGTTGCTTGCATTGCTTTAATAGAATGTTTATTGGCCAGTAACCAGGCAGGAAGTATAGGTGGGGCAACTAGAACAGGAGAGTTCTGGGAAGAGAAAAGGCTGAATCTGCAGTCTCATCCAGACTAAGAGGAAAAAAGATGAGAAAGCCTCACTGATGAAAGGTACCAGGCCATGTGGTTAACACAGCAATATTTATGGGTTAATGTATGATGCAAGAGTTACTAAGAAGACTGAGCTAACCCCTGCCTTTGCCACTATGAATACTATATTGTCAAAATTTTCCAGTGATTCGTTTCTTATATGTTATTCAGTCTCTCTCTGTGTCTCTGTCTCTGTCTCTGTCTCTCTCTCTCTCTCTCTCTCTCTCTCTCTCTCTCTGTGTGTGTGTGTGTGTGTGTGTGTGTAGACTATGTAGTACAGGCTTTAAAACCCACAGAGATCGCCCTGACTTTCTTGTGTTTCATGAAAGCAGCCATATTCTCCCTAAACAGCTTGATCAGAGTGAAAGCAATGTTGTTCTGCGGTTAAGAGAGATCATCATTCTTATTCCTTTTGATCTCTGGTCCCTTTATGGGGCAAGCCACGCCCCTTCCCAGCCACTTCTGACCTCTCCATCGCCATCTTAACTCCTTCCTTCTGTTCCCTCTTTTGGCGTGTGCACATGTGTCTTTTCTAAGTCTCTATGTTTCTCTGTCTCTTCTTTAAGTAATAAATGTTTAGCTTTATGTTTAACCTTATGATTATTTACTCCGCCATCTGCTCACCTACCTGCCTGACTCTCCTGGCTGCATGGCTGGTATCAGCCTGTCCAGGATATGTTCTGCCAGCTCTGCTGCTCACAGCGGGGAGCCTGCACTGCTCTGGCAGCAGTCTCTGCCTGGCTCGCAGGCCTCTCGGGGAACATGACAACATTATATTTTTAAAGAACAAAAATCATAACTCTTCATAGAATAGTGGTCTTCCTGTGACCCACTTCTATGTCAGGTTTTCCAGAGCAGCTGGCGCCAGCGGTTTCCTGTGCTGTGGTACATTTGCTGCTACACAGAGATGATGAACTGAGAGCTTTGGCGAGCTGGGAAACAACAATATGGTGAGTGAGGGAATGCCGGCTCCAGATGGGGAGGAGCAGAGTGTGAGGTGTGGGAGACAGTATGGTGCCTTCTTCCTGGATCTGGGTGGGAACCTGCCGCAACATTCCCTGTGTTGTGAAGTCCCATGCGGTCCTTGCTAATTTGTGGGCCTGCGGGCAGGCCTCTGAATAACTCAGCTCTGTGGTCTTAATTTGTTTATAGAGAGTTGCGAGCAGAGAGCTCTGTGTTCAAACATCTTTCTAGTCAATTTCTGCATGCTTGATACATTCATGGAAACAAGTTGACAAACTCGGAGAGGCCTAGGTTCTCCAGTATCTTCCTGACACTCAGTACTTTTCATTTAACCTTCACATATGGTCATCATTAATTTTAAATGTGTGGAGGTTATCAAAGGATTCTTGTGTTTTGGGTAGCACTCCACTTCTATGCTGTAATGTGGAAGAACAGAATTGGTGATATATAGAGTCTTTACCAATGCTGAGGAAATATGTAAGTCTCACAAAATAGAATTTAGCTGAGGGACAGCTGTGTCTAAAACACCCAAAATTTAAGTATATGCTAATCAGTACTGGTAGAGATTAGGATGCTTGGGTATGCATTGTAAACCAGTATTTTGCAGGTATTTGTCTCAAAGCTATTACAAAGAAGCCATCACTGACTTAAAACCTATAACTAGGTCCTTATGCATATCAAAAGAGGCCTCTAACAAGCTGCTCAAGGAGGCATTACAGAGTTACAAACAAGCTTAAGGCCTGGTGTGCCTTAAAGTTCCTGTTTTCCTTTTGAAAAAAGCATAGTTTTGCCAGATGGGCAATATGACATCAGGTGACAAATATTTGAAAAGTAAAATAGGGTTGTGGTAAGAACTGACCTGATCAATCAAGGCTTTCAGTTAGGATCTCAGGCAGGGAGAAAGAACATTCGTGGGAGCATTCCCTAAGGGGCCAATGTATTGATAATAAAACACAACTACTTCTCTAAAACCAGGAATATGTTTGAAAGAGCTGTAGTGATCAGGAGCTAATTCTTCCCACCACATAGAGCTATGGTTGTCACCCCAAGGCCACTCTGCACTTAGTAAACTTCTTGAGATACCCTATTTTCCCCTGTGTAGAATTGTTGACTAGCTTTCTCCTAAATTTGTGTGACTGTTTCTACTGACTTCTGATAATTCTCCCAGTTTCTTCCATTTCCCCCCTGGAAGTATAGAAGATACAGGATGCTTTTCTTCTCTCTATTTTTTTGTTTTTGTTTTTGTTTTTTGAACAGAGTTTCTCTGTAGGACTGACCTGACTAATCGAGAACTCACTCTGTAGACCAGGCTTGCTTCAAAATCACAGAGATTACTTGGCTCTGCCTCCTGAGTCTTGGGATTGAAGGTGTGTGCCAGCATTGCCTGGCAAGAGGCTATTTTTCTTTAGAAGCTTTCAAAGCATAGGACATTTCTTCTCCAAGACTGCCTCACCATAGCTTCTATCCTATTTACCTTTTACTTGTCCTGTCTTTCTCATGCCCTGTGACCTTCACCTCAGAACCCTGTCAGTAAAGAATGCCCTGCTGTTTCAGGTCACCCTGGTACTTAAGAAATTATTCTGAGAATAACTTTGACATGTAACTCTCCTATCTGCCCAGTTGTCTAATATGGCAAGTTGTCTGTTTTTATTTCAATTGTTCAAGGTGTAGCCTGGAGCCGGATCCTAAAGGACACTCAAGGATAATAGCATATGTGGAACTCAAAATCTATCTTAACTCTCTCCTCTTTGAGCATTAGCCAGAGATGGATGCATGCCGTCATTAAACAGATTTTTCTTTATTAATTTCCTAAGTGAGTGAAATGGTTTCCCAATGGAAAGCCATATTGAAAGACCACAAAATTCAGAGGGGTCTCACTTGGAGCCCTCTGCCCAAGGACCAGTCCACTGGATGCAAGAGCAAGAGGCAGTCTATTGAGTACACAGGTGCCTGCAGATGCCTCAACAGCTTAGCTGAATGAGCATGCCGGGCTAGAGATACAACATGCATTTATAGGGGGTTCAGGGGTTACATAAGGAGCTGCATAGCAACAAGCATTTCATTGGTTCTCACATGGTGGACTGGGTCAAGCTTAGGATAGGGCAGTTTATCCACCTGCAGGTTATTGGAAAAACCATAAGATCTAGATAAAGCTAAGTTTGGCACTTTGGTTGTTTTGATAGAATGTCATGGTGACTTGCTGTTCCTGCTATCTTCCTGTTGGCCTACTTTTTACATAACTACCTGATACAGATATCCTATTCAGGGCCCCACCTGGTTTCTCTTTTTGTGCAAGAGGCCAGTTTCATTTGGGTGGGGGGGGGTCTAACAGTATCAGTTCTAGAAGAGCTGCATTTTCATCTTGTTAGAAAAATTGTTTCTGGGTCACCTTCTGTTATATTGGCTTAGGGTCAAAACCCAAAGACAGCTGTTTGGGTTTCTCCCACCTTGGGAGTAAATGTCACTATGTGTCTTGTCCCAGGAATTTGTCAAAGTCTCTTGGTGTTATGTTATGGTAATTCTTGCTTTGTTTTCTTTCTCTCTCAACTTCTACCCTCAGTCCTTCAACCCCTCTGGAGTCCCAGCCTCCTCCCAGCAGCCACAGCCCTTAGGGATGGAGAGGAGAGAGGCAAAATCTGGAAGAGCATGTAAAAGAAACTGGGTGAGGAGAGGGTAGGGAGTGCTTGCCTATGACTTGGAATGTCTTTGGGGCCACTACATAGGGTGGATGGTGATCCCCTGGAGTTCCAGAAACTGTTGTCTCTTTGCTTATTATGTTTAAGACTGGACTGACAAGGACTGGAAAAAGAAATATGCCAAAACTTAAACATAAAAATGCAAATGACTTGACAGCAGCCCATCTAGGGTCTGTATCTCTAGCCCTGAGCCAGGTCTGATGGCAGAGAATACACTGCCTGGATGCTGAGAGCTAAGCCTTGATACTGGAAAATGCAATGTGGCAGAGGATCTTTGGGGCCTGCAGGGCTTCAAGGCCAGGGAGCAGAGGCACCTGGGATAGAGCAGGAGGCAAAGTCATCATGCAACAGGCTCAGGGCAGGGGAATGCCTCTTCAGAAGGCAGGCGGTGGAGCTAGTGACTGAGAGAGGCTGACTGCAGCAGAACAGGACAGCCTCCTCTCCCTTGTTCTCTCTTGGGATCTTTAGGCTCTTTGTCTTGGACAGGTGCCACACCAACTCCAGTGTTGTCTGTGTGACATGATATATGTCATTATGCCGAACGGGAGCTATGTGTCCCATGGGACTAGGCTTCCTGGAGGTCAATGACAGACAGCCCAGTATTGGCCACTTTTGGGGCATAGACAGGTTTCTTGATTAGCTGGCTATGCAGGAGATGGGCTTTGCATAATCTCTTCTATAATAATGATAGTCTTTATATATATAAGACAAGAATTATCTCTTCTGGAACAGCTCCAAGATAGGGAAGCACAGTATGGGAATGTATAAGACTACAGCAGAACCTTTGTCATACATGGGGTGTATGATGAGCAAGGGAATAGATGGGTTAATATTGATGGACAAAGAGTGTTATATTATACTTTGAACTTTATGGATAGGCTTGCTAGATCCCAACCCCCACGATGTCTGCTGCACTAGAAGGCACTAAAAAGTATATTTTAGCAGTTGATTAGGTATTTTTGGTCACTAAATGAAATGAAGAAAGGGTTAGAAAGAGGAAAGGCCATGATAGCGATAATGAAACAGAAACTTTCTATTCATAAGAAGAAACGACATGTCTGAGGTTTAGGTTCCCAAGGACAAGATTTCCTCTTCTAAGGATGCTTTATGTCTAACACCTGTCCCTGATAATATGCTTTTCTTATATTATTGCTGATGTGACTATAAGAAGCTTTCATACTGTGCCAACCAATGATACATGCATGACCTTCTGATTTGTTCTTTGTTTGAATATTATATAATGAAAACATGAATTCAGTAAAATCGCAGCAGATTCCAATCACTCTCTTGTGTGTTCTTCTTGTCTGTCATTCACTGAACTTGTGCCTTCCTGTGTACCAAGACCCTGCTTTACCCATGGTCTGAGTGACTCCCCTGAGTCAGTCCATGGCAGACTGGAGAGACAGACATGCAGGCAGGTGACAGGGATTTGACTGCTTGCAATTAAAAAACTGGGTAAATGTAAAACAGAGAATCTGAAATCATGGGCAAAAAAAATGTTAAAAACTTTTAAAAGCTTTGGCAGCCAAGGACACTCTCTGGGCCTTTTTTTTTCTAAGCCAAGTCCTTCAATATGATAATACTCAAGGTCTCTTCTGCTGGTCAGCAGCTTCCCATTTTAACCCTTTCCTGTCCGGATACTGCTTATAAGAAGTTTTAAATTATACTAACCTGTAACTTTAAAAAATGTTGATTTTAAAATAAATGTCAAAGATACATTATGTCTAAAAATGCTTTTGTTTCCCCAGGAAAAAATATGGGTTATAAAAAATTACAGAAGGTATATAAAAAGTCACAAAAGATATAGAAAAATATTATAAAAGGCCAAAAGATGTTTGCTGTAATTTCATGTACCTAAATGTTTAATGATTAATTCAGGTTTTTTAAAACTTATTTGTTTTGTTAAAAAGTCATGTTTATTTCTTAAAAAAATTTGTATGATTGTTTTGTTAAAGAATTAGCCTTTGCATGTTCTGGCTTTTTGGAACCCTAGTCTATATGGATGCACAGCTCTGTAGGCCTGGATGTAGTGGGGAGGGCCTCGGACTTCCGAAAGTGCAGGGTTCCCTGCCCTCTCAAAGCAGGGTGGGAGAGGGAGAAGGGGGCTTGGGGGAGCAGGAGAAGATTGGGAAGAGGGAAGGAAATGTAAATAATTGAAAGGAAAAATAAAAATTAAAAAAAAAGAATTAGAGTTTGATAATTATAAGTTTTGTACTTGTAATTTTTCTCTGAGCTCTGGTCGTTAGATTAGGGTTTGCAAAAATTTAAATATCTTTTTTGTTATAGATAATATTAAAGACTGTTTTATGTTGTTCTTTATTGATATACAAGAATGTCAGTTACCACCAGGAATAGCTGGGACTAGACTCCCCCAAAAAAAGTTACAAGAAAAAAACACCAATGCCAAGTGATAGTTACCAAAAGCATCAGCTACAATAAATTAGGTTATAAAACATATATGCTTATAAAATGTTTCGTATCATTAATGTTTAGATTTTAGTCTCATTGTTTCTGCTAAAACCATTAATTTAAAGGTTCAATCTGACAAAAATGTTGTATATAATTCTGGTCTGTTAAAAATATAAGTTAATAACCAGTCATCCTCAAAGTACTAATATAAATGCAGGGATAAGTCTTATTTAGTGCCCTACATATGTTTCAAAGCTTAACACAAGTAATTTAAAATAAAGTCTGTCTAATCAGAGATACCTAAACAGCCCTAAATACTTCAGAGATATATAAAAATGGCATTTGAAATAAAATTTAAAAAGCTTGTTTTGTACAGAGACTCTGAGATCCTAACAGTCAGCCAAGGTCTCCAAAGAAGACTATGGGACACCACAATATCTTCACCTGGATAACAATGATGCTGACCACTGGGAAAAATGACCCCCAGTGCACCACTAGCTGCCAGGGCCCAGTGCAGACTATGGACAAAGAGTCGGACCTTGGAGAATTGATTGCACCGCTTTTGCCTAGACAAAATAAGGTCAGTCTTTTCCATGTCCTTCTTCCACAGAAACCAATCACCATATGGGTCTGGTAAAGCCTGCTGTTCTGATACTGCTGCCTCCAATGCTATGGAGACCTGGGTATGACTGTCTATGGGCTGGTCTCTGTCATTTTTCTGTTTTGTCTGTATTTAAGTATAATTTATTTATCCATGTAAGATCTCTGATTGTATTAATGGCTAGGCCAGCTATAATATCAATGTAAGAGCATAAAGGATATTCAGATCCTTACACAAAGCTATAGCCAGCTTGTTAGCTCATTATATATAAAGGTCTGAGGATATAAAAGCTCATAAACAATAAAACAATGACTATATACTATTTGGGTTACAAGCTCAGGATTTTCTGTGTTTTTGCTGAAACTCAAAGGTATAAGTCTATTTTTACTGTTTTATAGATATCTGTTATTTGCTATTTTTATAATATGAATTTTAATATGGGCCTAAAAGTTTCAAATGTATTAACTCCTGTTCCTAGTTTAAATTTGTCTCAACAGGGTTTGCTTTGGCTTGCAGACAAAAACAAGCATCAGTTGCTGACTACAATCTGTTCCAAATGACTGTGGACCGTGGACTTATTAAAAACTGATGTGGACCAGTCTAGTCGATGTAAATGGTCCCTGGCTCTTCAACAAAGTCCACAAACCAAATGTTCCTAAAATTTTCTCTTTTTGACTAGCATTTCACCTTTTTTAACACTTGACAATGACACCCTAAAGTCAGCTAGAAGCAGTTAAAAGAATATATCATCCAATAATCCCTGGTTAAAATGCTAAGTCAAAAAAACCTAAAAAAAGACTCTGTTATTGTAAAAGACAATTTGACCAAAGGTAGCAAAGCCAGTTCATGATTGATCTTAGGACCAAGAGAAGTGGGTAATGTGGATCCCTCACCCCTTATTCTTAAAGGGGTAAGAAGAAATTTCCTAGCAGAATGTTTTCCCAGGAAGATAGTGGCCTTCCCCTGTCCCACCTGGGAGATTCCTAGCACAAGATCACTTAGCTCAGCCCAGCCAGCCACCTGGTACTGGCTGATGAAGATGGCCTAACTCAAGTGACTTTGCCCTAAGAACAAGGAGAAAGCTGACTTAACAGGATGGGAGAGAGCAAAAGTCCTTGTTCGCATGCCAAAGTAGCTTCAAAGATTCTCTTTGTAGTTAAGCTTTAAAAGCTTACCACACAGAGGTTATACAACTCCTCTCTACCTTGCTGTAAGGGCATGGAGATGAGTTACAAATATGTCTGTATTAGACTGATTAAACCTTGCTTATTCCATACAGTCTGTGCCTTTCTGGTGGTCTCTCTCTGGGGGTCATAATGTGTGCCCAACATGAGGCACTGGAATTTTTTGAGTTTGAGACCAGTCTGGCATACAGAATGAGTTCCACAATTACACAGAAAAATCCTGGCTTCAAATCACCAAAACAAGAAAATCTGAACCAAACAAGACTATGATCTACCTTTAATTTTTTTACCTTCTGGTAGCAGCAATTCAGTTCATCCGACCTCAGCATGAAGTCACAGAACAAACATCTCCCTTTGTGACCTTAAAATTCTCTTTAGCTGTTAATATTCTGGGCATTCTTCCCCCTGTGAGACAGGGAATACCTGCACTCACCTGACACAGCACATTGCACTGTACAACCTAGATGACCACATTGTGTCCTGGAGGAAAAAGAGAAAGTTCCTGCGGAGTGCAAGATTTTGACGGTTTTTGCTTTTATAACCAGGGGCAAGTGCTATTGAAATGCGTATCTTGGGCAATCAAGAAAAGATCTTTGACTCAGGTAGATGGAATGGCCAGAAACCTCTGTGCTGTCTCTTTAAGTACACTTCTGCCCTGTGGGAGGGTTTTTTGTCACACAAGCTGCATTAGCCAATCAGTCCCTTCAGGTGACCTGCCAGTCAGAAGTCATGCAGGTCTCTTCCGGGCATCTGTATTCTGTCTCGATTTTGCCAAGAGCTGGCACCAGTGGTTTCCTGTGTTGCGGTGAAGTTGCTGCTGCTGGGAGATGATGAGCTGAGAGCTTTGGCGAGCTGAAAAACGACAGCATGGTGAGCACGGGAATGCTGTCTCCAGATGGGGAGGAGCAGAGGGTGAGGTGCGGGAGACAGGATGTTGCTTTCTTCCAGGATCCATGTGGGAAGCTGCCGCCAGATTCACTGCATTGTGAAGTGCCATGCGGTCCTGTTAATTCCTAGACCTAGGGACACAACTCTGAACAACTTTGCGCTTTGGGCTTAATCCGCTTAGAGAATTGGGAGTAGGGTGCTGTGTGTACAAACATCTTTCTTCTCAACTTCTATATGCCAAAGTCAGAGAAACCTAGTTTCTCCAGTATCTTCTCGATATTGAGCACTTTGCATTTAACTTTACATATAATCTCCATTTAACTAAGTGGACGCTATCAAGGCATCTCACCTGTTGAGTAGCACTGCACTTCTAAGCTGCAACGTAGAAGATTACAGTTAGTGACATAAAGGATTTGCCAATGCCTTGGAAATAGTTCAGTCTCACAAAGTACAATTTAGCTGAGGGAGGACTGCCTCTAAAACATCCAAAAGATAAATAAATCATAATTTTTTTTTAAAAAAAATTTCTTTTCAAAAGTTTTCATTTCCTCACTGTGATGCAGACTTAGATTCAGTCACCACTGGTAGGTAACAAAATGTTATCTAAGTTATCCTAAGACACATTACTTTTTTATCATAGGGGAATGAGATGTTTTAGTAATAAAAACTATTTTCTACAAAGTAAAAATATCAGATGACTTCAAGTGAAGCTTCTTAATTTTTTAGATCAGCCTTTCTCACCTAACCCATTTTCTATCATTGGTAAAGGAGAGAACTGGAGTGTATAGGATGTCAGTGATTTCTTGGTGTTTGATTTTGATGCGTATCTTGTAGTTCTTGTTTAATGGGCCAGAATATATATTTGTAGATCTGTGTTTGTGTCTTGTTCTATAATGGTGCCATCTATATTTTTGACTTTTGAATTCTAATCTTATTACATCATTCATTTTCTTGAAAATTATAGACCTTCACCAATTTGTATTAAGAATATTGCTTATGCTATTTTATCTTAATTGTTCTTTTATAATAGTTTGTAGCATGAAGAGTTTTAGTTTTCTCTTGATCTTAGATGCTTGCCCCTTTCTATTTCTTGGCATGTCTGTGCTTTCTAGTTGTTGCTATCTTCATGTTTGAGTCTTTACTGCTTAGCTCATTGAGAAGATTAATACATTGTCTTTGGTTCTCAAAAACCTTTTCATATATTTTTGTGTCTGTGTGGTGATTAGCCTCAGCTCTCAACATGATAGAGCCAAAGTTCATCTGAGGGAACATCAACTAAGCATGTGCTCAGATCAGAATGTCTGATTTCTGTCTGAAAGACATTATGTTGATTGACTATTGATGTTGGAAGATCTTCCACTGAGTTGGCAATGTCTCTAAACAAGTGGGCCTGGGCTGATTAAGAGAGTTAGCTGAGCATAAGACAGTGACAGGCAAAAGAGAAAAACAAGTAACAATGGTTCTGCAAGTTTTGCTTTCAGTGATTAACTTGAGTTTTGATCCTAAGCTCCCACAGTGGTGGACTCTGACTTAGGCATAACAACCAAATAAACCTGATCATTTCCAGAGTTTCTTTTGGTTAGATAATTTAATCACAGCAACAGAGATGAAAGTAGGAACAGAAAATGCTACCACAAACATGATTTTGTTGCTGCAATGGACTTCGAAATATGGACTTTGGAAGAATTTTGAAGATATTGAGACTTTAGATGGCAAAAGTCATTGAAAGCTCTTTACAGAGCATAACTGACTGTTCTTGTAGGACCAGAAAGCCTGGAATGTTGACAGTGGTGGCAGGCAGTGGAGGTCAAGGTCATAGGATTTTAGTGGGCAAAATGCCCTACAGGAAAGCCAGGAGTTGATCTGGCCTATCAGTCCTGAGAGATCTGTGTCTCAGGGTTTCCAGGTTAAGTCAATGGCTACTGGGGCACAGTGTGACTTCCAGTTTCTGACAGATTGATGGACTCACTCAGGCAGAAGCATTCAGGCTAATTTGTGTTCCTTTTTATAATCCGTTAGTTGTCAAGGATGCTCGGAAGCTGTACAGGGCAACTGGTCAAAGACAATGAACTTGTATTCCCTGTATAGCTTACAATCTTCATGGCATCCGGTAAACTAGAACTGTATTGAGCCCAGGAATTGCCATTAACTTCTGTTTCTGATGAATATATAAAAATTCTGATTGCTCTCAATAAGCTTTCATAGTCTCATCTAGCTCTGGACCCTTCAGCCCAAGCCTGGCCTTATTCCTTGTTGCTCTATTAGGTGATATTGATCTGGTAGGTAAGTACAGGTGCTTAGAAGACTTTACAAAAATGTTCCTGAAGATTATTTTTGTGATCCTTTGGCCCCAAATCTTTCTTAATATTTCCATGAGCCAAGAAGGTTATTAAGGCAGAATTAAAAAGTACTAGACTGATATCTTAGAAAAAATATCATTTCTGTTGGATAGTTATTACTGCTGACTCCTTTAGGTCTACAGTGAAAAAGAAACACATTGAAAGGAATGAAAAGAAAGAAAAGCTCTACGTAATTTCAGATGGGGAAAATGAGGGATTTTCAAGGGTTTTACACCATTACAGGGAAGACCTTTGCACTGCATTTAAAGTCAAGCAATGTACTGACTGTATCCAGCTATTCTCTTAATTGATAGAAGGCATATGCAACAAAATTTTTTATCTTAGGACGACATCATACAGAACCTGTAGTCAATTTTGTTTGAGCTTGATAGGATACACCATATGGTCTGTCCAGCAGAATTCAGTTGGGTTCCCTGGGTAGGGTCACGGAGACTGAGGAAAATTTAGATTAAGAGAAATGAAGACAGAAACATAGATTAGACCAGGAGGACTGAAGGCCACTACCAAACAGTTCCGTAGTTATTTCTCAGACAGCATGTATACTGTTTTCAAGTAATGTTCAATCTCTGAATCACTTAAATGTCTCCCTACAGTTGTCATCAAATTGAGAAACAAAATCTTGAAACAATTCATCAGGTCTCTTTCTTATATTAGACAATTCTTCTATTTTCTTTCCAGTGTAAGGTCATTTATCCAGGCCTTTTTTTGCTGGAATATTAAGTTGAGCATATACTGCCACATCAAAGTTCAACTGATGATTGAAATCTTTATAATCACCTTCTCGTGCTAGCATGTTAAACTTAATAGGCTTGTTTTATTGAAAATATTTCTTATGCTTTATTTGACTTTATTTTATGTGCATTGGCGTGAAGGTGTCAGATTCCCTGCAGCTGGATCTTCAGACAGTTGTGAGCTGCCATATGGGTGCTGGGAATTGAACCCAGGTCCTCTGGAAGAGCAGTCAATGCTCCCAACCACTGAGCCATCTCTCCAGCCCCAGATAGGCATGTTTTGAGCTTTGTTAATATTAACTCTAAGTTCATATTCTCATGGAATTATGATTACCTAATACATAATCACCTCCAGACAAACAAGCCCTAGCCAGTTTTTTCCAATCCACAGGAGGCAAAGCTTCAACTGCTATTGCCTCAAAAACTGCTTGAATAAAAGAAGTTTTTAGCCCATATTGAGAACCAGCATCTTTTAATTCTTTAAGTTGTGTAAAAGGTAAAGACATGTGAACTCTCAGAACATTTCCTTGAGCATACTGATGTTCTAAAATTGGAAATAAATTAGATCCTTGACTGACTTATATAATGTCACCTAACATTATAATAACACCCCCATATAATGGGGTAATAGTCAAAGTCTGTTAAGAATTTGCAGGCTTCTGGACCATAGAGATTATAGGAAATTTCTTTTCTTTTAATAGTATAATCCTCAGGGGATTCTAAATCTGTCTCCTCTCTGGGAGAAGGCAAGGGAGTGCTCCTTCTTGAGCTTCTTCATGAACTCCTTTGTGAGATCCTTCATGAGTTTTTATTTTGCCAGGAAGACATTTGGACTGCTTCCAGTTTTTTATTTAGAGAGTCCATCAGATTCTTCAGTCCCTTAGTCTCTGACTGTTTTTCAGCTGTCTTAGATCATTTACCAGACTGTTCTTCAAGATTCATAAATACTGTGGGAAATCTGAATCAGGACACTTAGAAGTCCCTTTTTTGATTTCACCTCTTTACCAGGAACCTCTCTTTTAAATGTTACCTCCTCATCATTGTCTGACTTGACATCATCAGACGACTTTTCAGAAGCATTTGCATTAAACAGTTCCTTCACTGAAAGAGAAACTTAGTTTTACTTTTACTTCAGTTTGGGTGAAATTTCTGTCTTTCAGGACAAAGATCTAAGATGTCATGACTAAGGTGAAAATATCTACTGAAATGTTCTCTGGACCATGTACTAAATATTGCTGTATTTTAACTCCAATACACCCCCTCATATCTGCATTCAAGGTTCTGTGCTCAAGAAACCAAGGACAAATTCTTTCAATAAATTCCCAAAATTTATACAGTTTCTGACACCCAACCTTAGCACCTATGGGGTTTTAAAATATACCTAAAAAATGTACAAACAGCTGTTTGCTGTTTTTTGTCCCATAATTACTTTTTACATTCATATAAAAGTTACTTCTCATTCAAGTTACTCCTTTCCTTATTTTACACTTACACAGCAGTTACTTCTTAATTATTTTTCATGCTGCACAGCTAACCTCTTTCATCTCATACACACACTCCTGTGTTTACTTTCCTTTGTATTTACAGCAGTGGCTCCCTGAGAAAGCTCACTGCAGATCTCCCTTTAACTAAGTACTGAGTACACTCTTTCACCCTGAGGTTTCCTTGTGTTGTTCCTCCCACCCCCTTGCACATCCCAGCATTTGGTGCCAATCTCTTGAAGTCCACTCATTGGAATTTTCCTGGCGGTTCCCTGTGAGTGGATACTGAGACATAGAAAAAGTTAGATTAAGAGAAATGAAGACAGAAACATAGGATAGACTGGGAGAACTGAAGACCAACACCAAACCCTACCCACTAAGACCCTCAACCCCCCAAATTTTTAACAAATCAAAAATCGTGGAATGTTATTCTTCTGGGGAACTACATTTCCCAGGAGGTCCCTGTGCACAGGCACAGCGTTAAGCATAGTCCCCCTGACTGGGAAGACTTCATTTCTCAGAAACACATGCACTCACAATCCAATGCAAAAGCCCCCCCCCCCCCCGCCCATGCAGGGAAGCAAAACACAGAGTCTGATGTGCATAAGCTGAGCTGGCCTTTAAAAGGCTAAGCCGTGGTGCCGTCATGGTCCCGGATGCCCTTCCCTGTAATAAAGTTATAAGTGGGTTCGTTTGTACCTCGTGGTTTTCTTTCTTACAGGCAGAAAAGAACATCACTGAGGAAATTTAGGGAATCATTAGGTCTTACTACAAAAGCCTATATGCCAAAAAGTTGGAAAATGTAAAAGAAATGGACTTGTTTTTACATAAATGCCATATATTAAAATTGAATCAAGACCAGGTGAACAATCTAAATAGACCTATAAGTCATGAGGAAATAACAGCTGTCATAAAAAAAAACCTCCCAACCAAAACAACCTGAGGACCAGATGGATTTATTTCTACCAGAACTGCCAAGAAGAGATGATACCTAGACTCCTTAATGTGTTTCACATAATAGAAACAGAAAAGACATTGCCAAACTCTTTTTTATGAAGTTACAGTTACCCTGATACCAAAGCCAAACAAAGACTCAACCAAGAAAGAGAATTACAGACCAATCTTGCTCATGAACATTGATGCAAAAACCCTTAATAAAATACTTGCAAGCCAAATTCAAGAACCCATCAAAAAATTATCCATTACAATTAAGTAGGCTTCATCCCAGAGATGCAGGACTGGTTCAAAATATGAAAATCTATCAATGTAATCCACCATATAAATAAGCTGGCAAAAAAAACCATATGGTCATTTCATTAGATGCTGAAAAAGCATTTGACAAAATTCAACACCCCTTTATGATAAAGGTCTTGGAGAGGTTAAGGGTACAAGGATCATATCTAAATATAATAAAAACAATATACAGCAAGCCAACAGCAAATATCAAATTAAATGGAGAGAAACTCAAAGCCCTTTCACCAAAATCAGGAACAAGACAAGGCTGTACACTCTCACCATATCTCGTCAACATTGTGCTTGAAGTTTTAGCAATAGCAATAAGACAACATATGGAGATTAAGGGGATTCGAATTGGAAAGGAAGAAGTCAAACTTTTGTTATTTACAGATGATATGATAGTGTACATCAGTGACACCAAAAACTCTACCAAAGAACTCCTACAACTGATAAGTACCTTCAGTGATGTGGCAGGGTACAAGATCAACTCAAAAAAATCAGTAGACTTCCTATACAGAAAAGATAGAGAAGCAGACAGAGAGATCTTACTAGCCACCAAAAACTAAATATTCACACAGAAAGTATACTAAATATAACACTGTTTGCCCAATGTGTGAGGCATTTTGGATAGCTCTTACATCTTAAATAACCCTATTTATTAGTCTATGTTTTCCACATGGCCACAGAGTTACTTCATTTTCTACATGTCTTGTTTCCTTGGCTCCTGACTGGTGTCTGCTTAACTCTCCCTACACTCTCTATCTCTGTTCAGTTTTCCTGCTTGAAATTGCTCTGCTAAACCTTTGGTCAAAACAGCTTTATTCAACAACCAATAAAAATAACACATATAGAAGGACATCTGATGTTTTCTCACCGCTTGGGAATGTGAATATTTTGTTTTTAAATTTACTGTCTGATATCTGGGGGTGACAACATCTTTACAGAATCCTGAACAAAAAAAATTATGCTAAATTGTCAAATCCTGAAGAGGGAGCTATTTTGTTTGTTGTGCACTCTCTGTGTAATGGGAAAGTTCAGGGCTTATCTTATATTCTATCTGTGAGACTGGGTCCTATCAGGTAGCCATCTTGAAATCCTCCAGATCAATTTATATTTCAAATCCTATCTTAAGGTAGTGTTTTTTCAGGTTAGTGGTATTATCATACATAATCCTGATGGTATCATCATTGTGGAGACCCACCTTCTATTTGGAGACTTTAAGTTTACTGATAGGCAGGGACATGATTCACTGCAGAAAACTTGATATCATGAGCAGGAAGGTAGATGAAGTGTTTTCCTAGAATAAGTTAGCCTTCAATATGATCATTAATATCATGACAAAAAGTTTAAAACATGTATGTGTGTGTGTGTGTACATTAGTCTCATCAATTTTGAGATGTTTATCTCTTAAGAACTGCTTTAAATAGTCAAAATAAAATCAGAATCATAAAATTAGTGGCAATAAGATAGTACATAAATTTTCACTTTCTTCTATCCCAAGCCTCACCTCTGTGTCTATTGGACGTTTGTTCACACGCTGATCTTCAGGCAAGTTTTGTTTCATAGATCACAAAGAAAATGTAATTTTGTGTTATTTTACTTAAAAAGTGTAAAATAATTTAGACATCTTCAACACACAATATCTATGTTCTCCCTCACAAACAAAGCTTGTTATTATTGTTTTATTATTTTTATTTTATAAGATTTATATTATTATTTATTATTGTTAATAAATATTCACTGACTTTTTTATGTTTTAAGTCTGAAATGTTTACTTATTTCTGGAATTTTTTCATGTGCATAAATTTATACTTGTTTTTATTTACTCTTTGAAGACCCACACCCAGTTCCCAAATAAATACACAGATACTTATTTTTAATTATGTATTTCCACCCTTAACTTGGCTTGTTAGTAGGCAAATTTTCTAAACTAAATTATCCCATTTCTTCTTAACTACATTTTACCTCTGAGATTTTTTCTTTTACTTCTTTTAATATATATATATATATATATATATTAAAAGTCCTTCTGACTCTGTAGCTGACTAGGTGGATTAATAGCTTGCTCATGGACTCTTATTCTCCTTCATTTCTCACTCCTCTGCCTTTTTAGATAAGTCTTCCTCTTTATTCTCTCTGCCCACCAGCCCCACATATTTTTCTCTCTTATCTAGCTATTGGCTACTAAGTTCTATATTTGATTAATCAGGTGTTTTAGGCAGGCACATATAACTTTATAGTGTTAAGCAAATGAAAAAAATGAATGCAATACATCGTTGCATCATTGAACAAATATTCTACAGCATAAATGCATGTAGCACATCTCAAAATTATATTCCATTACATAAATTAATTCATCATGTACTATAAGCAAGATCTGTGCTTTCTGTAAACTTTAGAGTAACTGAGCTCTGCCTATGTAAAGATACACATGTCTTACTGTGATTTGAAAATCAGAGTCTCCTTCCCAGTCCCCTCACCAAAAAAAAAAAAAAACCCAGGGCCAAATGAGTTCAGAGCAGAATTCTACCAGAATTTCAAAGAAGAGTCCACACTTATACTGCTCAAATTGACGTGGTAGATCAAGGAATATATTGTGGGAGAGGACAGGAACCCATGGCATTCAATCTGAGTATTCATTGAAACAGGATTATGCCCACTTTTATCTGAGGATTCAGTATGCATAAAAAAAACTTTATAATGTTTGACTCCTTTACTTCTCTGATCTTTCAGAATTTATCTCAATATCTGACTCTGTCTTTTTATAATTAAGAACAATTAGACTTTATACTACAGTGATATGTAAAATAAATTTCATTAAACCATTCATTTCCAAAAATCCCATTAAAATTTCTTGTGTATATTCTTTTTTGGGAGTGTACATCAATATTATCACTTACTTTTAGAATATTTTATTCCAATTTTATACCTCCAGGATTATCAACTGAAGCATGCACATACACCTCTGAAAATCCATTAAGTATGGATGATACTAGCATGAGACCTCCATTTAGAAACTAATGGTGAATTTCATTCTGTACGTTAAATGTATTTATTTTTATGTTATGTGCATTCCTGATTTGCATTATTAGGTGTCTGTGTGACAGTGTTATGTTCTCTAGAACTGGAGCTATAGACAATTGTGAGCCTCCATGTTGGTGCTGAGAATTGAGCCAAGGTCCTCTAGAAGAGCAGGAAGTGCTCTTAACCACAGTACCATCTCTCCAGTGCCATCATTCAAGTACAATTCTAAATATGGATTTAGAACTGGGGACAGAGTTTACTTTCTCATGCTTTGGTGGTACAAGCTTTGATATTTCCTTTTAAGCATCAATTTACTTAATTTTTCAATTTTAATAGACAAATGAATGCAAAAATAAACTAATAGATAAATAGATTTCCACTAACAAGTACCTATCAACTTGATTAAAACAAATAACCAAATATTACCATGGATCTAATGCCTCATACTCTTTTATATTTTTTTGTCAGAAGTAGCACTCAATCCTTAACTTTACTGTTTGACTTTTTTTTAACCTTATTACAGCATAAATGTTATTGTCTTAAAATGTTCAAAATGTGATACTAAACTCTTTGGTAGGATATTTCTGATTTGTAGTTAGAGTATAAATAGAAAAATTAGAAACTAAAAGTTTAAAAATTTAATTGACTGAAAATCACAGGGTATTAGGGTTCTCTAGAGTCATAGAACTTATGGACTAAATCTCTCTCCATTCATCTATCCATTTATCTATCTATCTATCTATCTATCTATCTATCTATCTATCTATCTATCTATCTATTTATCTATGTGTATATGGGGATTTATTGGAATAATTTACAGAGTGCAGTCCAACAATAGCTGTTAGTGAATGGAAAATTCATGAAAATTTTAGATGCTCAGTACCACAAGAATCGATGTCTCAGCTGCTTTATGTATATGCTAGAATCCCTAAGAAGTAAACTTCAATGACAATGAAGTAATACCTGTGCTGACAAGGTGAGGCAACACAGAGAGATGTTGGAGTCCACAAGACTATTCAGTGAATGCACAGCTGATAGACCAATGGGCAGT